>NC_084549.2:15437500-15607500 GCF_033978685.3 Nerophis lumbriciformis | reverse complement strand
CAATAAAGCAACAGCAAGAAAACACTCAGTAGACACAACATAATCCAATGCTACGAATTGATTAACGTGGACCCCGACTTAAACAAGTGGAAAAACTAATTCGGGTGTTACCATTTAGTGGTCAATTGTACGGAATATGTACTGTACTGTGCAATCTACTAATAAAAGTTTCAATCAATCAATCAATCAGGTATTAATTTACTGGAATAATTTTTTTAGCCACAGTATTGGGACTGTTAAGTGCTGACGGTAAATACAATCTCTGAAATGGTGCTACCTGCTCTGTGGACGTCCCTGTAGGGTTCTTTACCTCATCATCAACATCATCTTCTTTTCTAAATGTTTTAGGATGAGAATGAAGGGTCTCTTACCTCATCCTCAAGGATCTCTATTTGTCGCAGTGCTTTAGGACAGGGATGAAGGGTCTTTCTCTTCAACATCATTGCCGTCTCATCTTGTCTCAGTGTTTTCAGACGTTACTGAACATTATATATATATATATATATATATATATATATATATATATATATACATATGTATATGTTTTTGTGTGTGTACATATGTGCACGTGTATACAGTCATGGTCAAAAGTTGACATACACTTGTAAAGAACATAATGTCATGGCTGTCTTGAGTTTCCAATAATTTCTACAACTTTTTATTTTTTTGTGATGGAGTGATTAGAGCACATACTTGTTGATCACAAAAAACATTCATGAAGTTTGGTCCTCTTATGAATTTATTATGGGTCTACTGAAAATGTGAGCAAATCTGCTGGGTCAAAAGTATACATACAGCAATGTTAATATTTGGTTACATGTCTCTTGGCAAGTTTCACTGCAATAAGACGCTTTTGGTAGCCATCCACAAGCTTATGGTTGCATTTTGGACCACTCCTCTTGACAAAATTGGTGCAGTTCAGCTAAATGTGTTGGTTTTCTGACATGGACTTGTTTCTTCAGCATTGTCCACACGTCAGATGTGCGTCTATCGTCTGATTTAGCCATTCCTTTACCACTTTTGACGTGTGTTTGGGGTCATTGTATGGCGTCACATTAGTGCCAAAAATCCAAGTGCATAAAAACTGTTATCGCGCGCTGATTCTCCACTTCGTGCGCGAGCGACACCATTTTGCGCGCGCGTGGTGCCTTTTTGCGTGCGCGCGTTGCCTTTCTCTGCGCGCGCCGTGCCTTTCTGCGCGCGCGCCGTCTCGGCTTGTGCGCTCTCTGTGTACTCCTAGCATCTCTCCTCGCGCTGTCATGTTTCTTTTTGGCACTTTGGGGGCGGGTATGCTTAGACGGCCCCTCCTTTCTGATTGGCTCTGAGCGTTTTTCATATGACCAATGATTCTCCAGCGTAGCAACGTTGTAGCCATCTTACCTCGGACAGCTAGCCTCAATCATTACATTGATGTCAATGGTAATTAAATTACCATAACTTGCTCGCTTTTCGACCAATTTACAGACGGTTTGCCTTGTTACAAATCTTATTACATGTAGATATGACATAGGATGCTGTACCTGTTGAAATTACCTCTTTCGCTTTAAAAAAAAAAATGACTTAATTGTGCAACATAGATGTGTAGGGTCAGTGTTAGTCAGTTCTCTGATTATTTTAAACTGTTTCAGAATACATTATTAAAAGGCTATTTTTAACATTTTAAAAACAAAATTGAAAGATTATTTCATTAATTTTATGGCTGAATCAAAAGAAATTCCATAAATTAGAAAACAAATGTTCAAGAAGAAGTGAAAATATAAAATAATGTTATGGTTGGATGTTATTGCTATTGTTGTCTTATTATTTATTTGGGTCACATTTTGTATTACCCTGTATTGTGTTTATGTGGTATGAAATAACCTTCATCAGCGCGCGACATTTTTTTATCCACTTCTTCCTCCGTAAATCTTGATACATATTGACGATGACCCGCCCTGCTATACTTTTGATTGAAGGGGCCGTCTAAGCATACCCGCCCCCAAAGTGTCAAAAAGAAACATGACAGCGCACAGACCGAGACGGCGCGCGCGCAGAAAGACACCGCGCGCGCACGAAGTGGAGGATCAGCGTGCAATAACAGTTTTTATGCGCTTGGATTTTTGGCACTAATGTGACGCCATATCATTGTCCTATTGGAACACCCAACTGCGCCCAAGACCCAACCTCTGGGCTGATGATTTTAGGTTATCCTGAAGAATTTGGAGGTAATCCTCCTTTTTCATTTTCCCATTTACTCTCTGTTAAGCACCAGTTCCATTGGCAGCAAAACAGGCTCAGAGCATAATACTACCACCACCATGCTTGATGGTAGGCTTGGTGTTCCTGGGATTAAAGGCCTCACCTTTTCTCCTCCAAACATATTGCTGGGTATTGTGGCCAAACAGCTAAATTTTTGTGTCATCTGACCACAGAACTTTCCTCCAGAAGGTCTTATCTTTGTCCATGTGATGCTAAATCAGGCTATAATTAAAGTTTTAGAATGGCCTTCCCCAAGTCCTGACTTAAACGTGTGGAAAATGCTGAAGAAACAAAATGTCAGAAAACCAACAAATTTAGCTGAACTGCACCAATTTTGTCAAGAGGAGTGATCAAAAATTCAAGCAGAAGCTTGTGGATGGCTACCAAAAGTGCCTTTTTGCAGTGAAACTTGCCAAGGGACATGTAACCAAATATTAACATTGCAGGGAATACTTTTGACCCAGCAGATTTAGTCACATTTTCAGTAGACCCATAATAAATTCATAAAAGAACCAAACTTCATGAATGTTTTTTGTGATCAACAAGTATGTGCTCCAATCACTCTATCACAAAAAAATAGGAGTTGTAGAAATTATTAGAAACTCAAGACAGCCATGACAATATGTTCTTTACAAGTGTATGTAAACCTTTTACCACGACTGTATATGTATGCATATGTGTATATACACTGTATATATTTTATTTATTTTTCCGGGGCGCTCTCGGAGCCTGCTTGCCTCATGGGGGTTGCAGTCTCAGGCTACTGCAGCTGGACTGCGTGTCTGGGGAGCCTTGGTCCCGCCGTCCGCCCCCCTTCTGGATGTCTATCTTGGTTTGGGCCTGCTGGGTCTTGTACCTGCGTCTATCGTGGCACCTCGGTGCGTTGCGTGGTATTCTGCTGTGTTGCATGGCGGCTAGCTCTTGGGGTAGTGACTTTGTTGGGCTTATGGGGCAATGCGGTCTTCCTGTCCGGCTGCAGGGAATATCTGGGCCCCTCGGAACGGGGCGGGGCGTACTTTCTTCCCGCATGGGGTGTAGTCTTTCGCTAGCTTCGGGGCTGGCTGTCGCCAGCTTGTCCCAAGCCTCGTCCTCTGCAGGGTCCGTCTGTCTACGGCCTGCCGCTGGCCTGCCGGGCGAATCTGTGGGCCCAGTTCTGGGGGTCCTGTTTCTGGCCGGCCTGACTGGGCTGGGGCCATACTTTTGCTCCCGTACGTACTGGGAGACAAATATATTGTAGATACACACAATTATTCATACATATGTACATTCAATTATACATACATACGCGCACACAATGGTATATACGCTCCGATATACATACACACACACAAATACAGCACACACATAACACACACACGGTACATACATCCACACACACATTCACTGTACAAACATACATATACTGTACATACAGTCATGCATATAATCACATTTCATCAAACATTCCCCCTAGGGGAAACTGGGTAAAATACGGCACACTGATAAAGCTTAACCTATATATACTATAACAATCTACAAGGTTAATACAGTTCGCTTCACTTTCTTCCCATTCATTTATCTGCTTTTCTTTTGTAATTCATATTATCATTACATATATATATTGTTGCATTTGAGACAATTGTATTGTTGATAATAGATGATAATTGATCATTCATTACCAGTAGTGCTATTTCTTTTGGTATTTGTATTGCTCCATCTGTAGTGCAATAATGTTCATTGTCATTTCTGTGTTAATATTATTTACTTCACTAACTGCTTCTTTGCTATCACTTTTCGTATGATATTTTTAACATATTTGCTGATGTTGTTCTGTTGTTGTTATTGTTGTTGTTGTCTCTCTGTCGCTCTAGTCCCCGCAAATTCCTCCTCGGTCTTCTTTTTTTTCTTCTTTTTATCCCCTCCTGCTACAGTCCGGCTGCGCCAAACATTAAAGGGGCACTGTACTTTTTTTCGGAACTTTGCCTATCGCTCAAAATCATTATGAAAGACATGACGATGGATGTTTTTTTTTTTTATGCATTCTAAATATTAAATAAATGTGATCAAAAGTTTGGTTACAATGGAGCCTATGGAAGCCGTTCAATTTTGCCTATATAGCCCTTTAAAAAAATCAAAATACCTCTATTAAGGTTTTATATACATGATTTAAGTATGTACCGTATTTTTCGGACTATAAGTCGCAGTTTTTTTTCATAGTTTGGCCGGGCTCCAGTGCGACTTATATATGTTTTTTTCCTTTATTATGCATTTTCGGCAGGTGCGACTTATACTCCGGTGCGACTTATACTCCGAAAAATACGGTATGTAATGTAGTAACACACACATTTATAATAACACTTATCGTATTTTTCAGACTATAAGTCGCAGTTTTTTTTTCATAGTTTGGCCGGGGGTGCGACTTATACTCGGGAGCGACTTATGTGTGAAATTATTAACACATTACCATAAAATATCAAATAATATTATTTAGCTCATTCACGTAAGAGACTAGACGTATAAGATTTCATGGGATTTAGCGATTAGGAGTGACAGATTGTTTGGTAAACGTATAGCATGTTCTATATGTTATAGTTATTTGAATGACTCTTACAATAATATGTTACGTTAACATACCAGGCACATTCTCAGTTGGTTATTTATGCTTCATATAACGTACACTTATTCAGCCTGTTGTTCACTATTCTTTATTTATTTTAAATTGCCTTTCAAATGTCTATTCTTGGTGTTGGCTTTTATCAAATACATTTCCCCCAAAAATGCGACTTATAGATGTTTTTTTCCTTCTTTATTATGCATTTTCGGCCGATGCGACTTATACTCCGGAGCGACTTATACTCCGAAAAATACCGTAATATATACATATTTTGATCTTTTTAGGCATACACAGCGCATTCATTTAAAAAACGTTAGCTTTTTTTTTTTTTCTTCATCACTGATTATTACTCATTGCAGACTTCATGAGTGTCTCACTTACTGTATAATGTCTGCTGTCATAAGGATGCCGATTACTAGAATGTTCATATATTTCCATTTAGGTAAAGCATGTCTCATAATTCTCACAATGAGACGGGTCGGGGGGAAACGCATCTTTTTGTGTAGTCCTCGTCAGCTTCGGGTCCTAAATGGCTGTCAAAGTGTCTCAACTTGTTGGAATATCTACTCAGATGTCTCATGTCCAGGTGAGAGGCATGATTTATGATCTACAATAAACTTAAAGGAAGGAAGCAGCAGACCACTCGATGATGTCAACATAGGGACACACGGTAGTGATCACAGCGCTGCTATGAATAGTTTGTCCGCGTTAGCGCTTATAATAACAATATCACTAATACTTGGTTATTATTCAAATCACGAAATGTAAAAGGAGTATTTTTGGCGCTTTTTGAATGGTTATTTATTGGATTTTATGGGTGAAATAGAGGAGATCTCATTGGCTCCGCTGTAAGCAGACTTTTATTTACAAGTTAGAATGCATTAAAAAAGAAAATCCATCCGACGTCTCATGTCTTTCATAATGATTGTGAACGATTGGCAAAATTCCAAAAAAAGTGTTGTTCCCCTTTATTTAAATCCATTTAATAAAGTCAAATACAAATAAGGCAATAAGAGACGTATCCCGCACTTCTCTTTTGTAAAGTAAATCTGTACAGCAAATATGGGTGTCTGCATCAACAATATGATTTGTCTGAGTGGCTAGACAGGACAAAAAAAAAAACTTAAAACAACCGGTTGTATTTGACTTCCACATCTCTTACTCTATAGAGTCTATTTGTCTGCCTTAAGGATGGAACAATAGGAACATTTTATATCACCTTTATTATTAAACGCAATGTTGAATGTGCTAAAAAAAAAAAAGTATTTATACACACTGAAATCTTCTGACCAGGTTTATTACTTTTTAGTAACTAAAATAAATAGACAGTTAAAAAAGCCACTATTTAGCATGTTTTGTTTCTTATGCTTCATGGATAGTGTTTTAGTCTTAGTATGTTATTTGTTTTAATGGCTAAACTTTTGTTTCAAATATCGGTTTGTACTGTAACACACAAGATTCATTTCAATGAACAGTGCGTAACAAATAAAATCTATCATTATTATTTACTATTTCTGTCCGGCATTGTGATGTCCTACTCTGTTCTGCGGTCCTTGAACGCCCTACAATAACACCTCCGTCTCGTATTCCTCTGAATATAGAATGATCACTCAGTTCTAAGAGAGCAGTTGTTCAGACAGTGATGTGTTTGTACAAGTTCAGATTGGGTTATGTTGTTTATTAATGGGGAAAAACGTTAATGTCTCTTGTTTTCATGTTAGCATTTAAGCTGTCGAGCTGGTGCCAGTCAGTCCGTGAGTTACTCAAGAGCAGTTATCAATCACGTTTTTTTCGTCATCTTAATGTAAAACGGTAACACTAACCGTCAGTGGTTTAATAATGTTTATCCTTACAGCCATCATCTGCACACAGCAATATTTTACTGGCTCGTCGGGACCGTGCTGCTGTCAGACACAAAGTTTGCCGTGCCATTGAGGTGGGAAAAGTCGCAAATTAGAGGTTTTTTTTTTTTGTTCACTTAGATCAGAGGTCCACAAACCACGGCTCGCGGGCCAGATACAGCCCGCCAGCGTGCAAAATCCGGCCTGCGAGTAGTACCGAGTAAAAAAAATAAAATGTATTTATTTATTCTTTGCAATTATTATTTTTGTTAATCTGTCCTTTTTCGCCCATCCATCAATCAATTTTCTACCACTTGTTACTTGGGTAAAAAATTAAAAAATAAACATTTTAAACTTTTTTTTTTTTTTTTTTTTGTCCTGTCCAGCTTCTCAGGCAAATCATATAGTTGATGTAGATGCCCATGTCGGCTGTTCAGATTTACTTTACAAAAGAGAAGTGTAGGATACTTCTCTCGCTGCCTTATTTGTATTTGACTTTATTAAATGTATTTATATTATCATTTAGTGCAGCCGGGCCGGAGCAGGAGGAGATAGAAAGAGAAATAAAAGAAGACAGAGGGGGAAATTGTGGGGACAAGAGGGGGATTAGACAGAGAGACAAAAACAACAACAGCAAACAACAACAACAATAAATACGACATGTACAAATATGATGGTAAAAGTAATAGCAAATAAGCAGTTAGCGAAAATAAAAAATAATACAGAAATGACAATGAGCATTATTACACTACAAATGGAGCAATTCAAATACCAATAGAAATAGCGCTATTGATAATGAACAATACCAATACTTTACCTTTATTATCAACAATACAGTTGTTCAAATGCAACAATACATATACGTAATGATAACTTGAGATACGAAAGAATGCAGAAAAATGGAGGGGGAGAAAGAGAAGCAACCTACATTAACCTTGTAGATTGTTATAGTAACAATAGGTTAAACTTTTTTTTTTTTAATTCTTATTATTTTTTAATTGATCCTTTTTCACCCATCCATCAATCCATTTTCTACCGCTTGTTACTTGGGTAAAAAATAAAAAGTTTTTTTTTTTTTTTAAACACTTTTTTTTAAATTCTTATTATTTTTTAATTGATCCTTTTTCACCCATCCATCAATCCATTTTCTACCGCTTGTTACTGGGTAAAAACTTTTTTTTTTAAAGTTATTTATTTTTTTAATCTGTCCTTTTTCGCCCATCCATCAATACATTTTCTACCGCTTGTTACTGGGTCTCCTAGCTGCTCAAGCAGAACATATTGTCTAAAAATCCATTTTCCCATCGATAACGTGACGTCATCACGCTCACGTGGCAAGTGCGTGCTCTTCCAGTCAATTAGTGCACGAGGGGAAAAAAATGGCGAAATCGTTGGGGAAACGTAAAATAGACTCCAAGTGTAGAGTTTTTAAACATCAGTGGACATGACATTATTTTGTTCAACGTAAGAAAAAGGCAGTTAAAGTTTGGGGACCCCTGACTTAGATGAAAGACCATATTCCGTTTTATAAATGTATATAATTAAGTTTAGGAGATTGATTTACTATAAACAGTGCATTGGAAAGTATTTATAGCGCTTTACTTTCTCCACATTTTGTTATGTTACAGCCTCATTCCAAAATGGAATGCATTCATTTTTTTGTCACAGCTGGTTACACCAGACCGTGCCTTATTTTGAGTTTGTTAGTGTTCTCCTGTGTTTCGTGTTTTAGCTACTGTCCCTCGCTCTTATTTTGGTGGCACTTCCTGTTTTGTTGGTGTTTTTCCCCCGTAACTGCTTCTGTAATACAAAAAAATGCTGTCGATTTGACTATGGGAAAAAATCTAATGAATCTTTAGTCAAAGACATCCCTTGTTAATTCAAAGATTCCTAACCCTAACCCTGTCATATTTGGAACACAATCAAAGAGTGTGAAGTCCTTACTTCATGACATCAGTAGAGTAGTTGATTCTCTTGTAGTACGTTGATAGTTTCCTGGCCAAAAAGACGCCGAGGATAGAGAAGGCTACACACCATCCCAGACTGAACCAGAAGGCATTCTGAAAGACAAAAGGCGATGCAAAATGAAAAAATAATGTGAGTAATTTAGAGGTGGTAGTAAGTCAGTGTTTTGCAAGTCCAAATCAAGTCATGGCTTGATATTTTCGAGTGCTTTGAAGTCATATTCACTGTTAAGTATATATTTTTATTCACTAAAATATCTGCAATCTGTTAATGGTGTGTATTTATATAGCGCTTTACTATACCTGCACGACATATAATTACAATGAAATCTTTTCTATGTTTGTCATTGTCCTTGTTCATGCTTTGACAGAGTTCTTCTGAAATAGTGCCCTCTGGGAACATGCTTTATCAGTTTCATGCAATATCATGTTTCAAAACCAGTTTCTAAAAGATGTTAACTGCGAAATGTCAGCAGCCAATAATCCTGACTTCCTCATTTTGATTTAAAAAAAAAAACTAAACCTCAGGTCTCAGAAAAGGTGGGGTTTTCGAGAACTGTAAGCCATGATCATCAAAATTATAATAAAGGCTTAAAGCAGAGGTCGGCAACCCAAAATGTTGAAAGAGCCATATTGGACCACAAATACAAAAAAGTAATCGGCCTGGAGCCGCAAAAAAATAAGACTTATATGAGGGCTATAATGATGGCAACACATGATGTAAGTGGCTAATTAGCTATATTAGCCTACTATTGAAATTACCATATGTCGCAGGCTGACTCATCTTTGTTGACAGAAATATTGAAATGTAATATTTATTCTATACATTTTTACAACATTGGAAAACATTAGTAAAACTTCTCAGAGGGTGCGATAACTCCTGGAAATGAGTGTCTTAGAGTGGCCAACGGTATAGATGTGTGTGTCCAAGTTAAAGGAAACGGCAGGCTGTCTTCTTCTAATAGATTCATTACAATCTTTGCAAGCTGGGTAACGTTTGCAGTGGTCTGGAACAACACGGCGCGCAATCAATCAATCATCAATCAATCAAAGTTTACTTATATAGCCCTAAATCACGAGTGTCTCAAAGGGCTGCACGAGCCACAACGACATCCTCGGCTCAGATCCCACATCAGGGCAAGAAAAAACTCAACCCAATGGGATGACAATGAGAAACCTTGGAGGGAACCGGTGCAATGGACGTCGAGTTGATCTAGCATAATATTGTGAGAGTCGAGTCCATAGTGGATCTAACATAATAGTGTGAGAGTCCAGTCCATAGTGGGGCCAGCAGGAGATCATCTTGAGTGGAGACAGGTCAGCAGCGCAGAGATGTCCCCAACCGATGGACAGATGAGTGGTCCACCCCGGGTCCCGACTTTGGACAGCTAGCGCCTCATCTGTGGTCACCGAATCTATGCCGCCTCTCTCCACGTAGGAGAGGGGGGCAGAGCAGAAAAGAAACGGCAGATCAACTGGTCTAAAAGGGGGGTCTATTTAACGGCTAGAGTATACAAATGAGTTTTAAGATGGGACTTAAATGCTTCTACTGAGGTAGCATCTCTAACTGTTACCGGGAGGGCATTCCATAGTACTGGAGCCCGAATAGAAAACGTTCTATAGCCCGCAGACTTTTTTTGGGCTCTGGGAGTCACTAATAAGCCAGAGTTCTTTGAACGCAGATTTCTTGCCGGGACATATGGTACAATACAATCAGCAAGATAGGATGGAGCTAGACCGTGTAGTATTTTATACGTAAGTAGTAAAACCTTAAAGTCGCATCTTAAGTGCACAGGAAGCCAGTGCAGGTGAGCCAGTATAGGCGTAACATGATCAAACGTTTTTGTTCTTGTCAAAAGTCTAGCAGCCGTATTTTGTACCAATTGTAATCTTTTAATGCTCGACATAGGGAGACCCAAAAATAATACGTTACAGTAATCGAGACGAGACGTAACGAACGCATGAATAATAATCTCAGCGTCGCTAGTGGACAAAATGGAATTAATTTTAGCGATATTACGGAGATGAAAGAAGGTCGTTTTAGTAACACTCTTAATATGTGACTCAAACGAGAGAGTTGGGTCGAAGATAATACCCAGATTCTTTACCGAGTCGCCTTGTGTAATTGTTTGGTTGTCAAATGTTAAGGTGGTATTATTAAATAAATGTCGGTGTTTAGCAGGACCGATAATCAGCATTTCCGTTTTCTTAGCGTTGAGTTGCAAAAAGTTAGCGGACGTCCATTGTTTAATTAATGAACTTTTGCACGATATTTGAATTTTTAGAGTTCCACCTGTAAGTGCTAGAGCAGTGTTCCTTAAACCAGTGGTCCCCAAACTTTTTGTAGCTGCGGACCGGTCAACGCAGCTACAAAGGGGGGGGTATGTTTTTTTGTTTGTTTTTTTTGTCATAAAGAAATACAATCATGTGTGCTTACGGACTGTATCCCTGCAGACTCTATTGATCTATATTGATATATAATGTATATATTGTGTTTTTTATGTTGATTTAATTTTTTTTTTTAAATAATGTTTTTATTTTTGTTTTTTAATTTCTTGTACGGCCCGGTACCAATCGGTTCACGGCCCGGTGGTTGGGGACCACTGCCTTAAACTATAGGGTCAGGAGCTGCGAGCGCTCAAAAAATATCTGCTCCTCAGCTGTGGTCCATATGGGCCGCAGCGGTACTCAGTTGTATACACTTTTCCCCCACATGTGGCAGTAATGAGAATATCAGACAGAAGAAGTCTGGAGCGAAAGTCACAGAGAAATACCTTAAGCGCAAAAATTATGTCTAAAGTGGTGAAGCTGTATTTTCATTTGCACTTAAATTGAGTTAAGAAAACATATTCATTATCAATTTAGTTTAGTTTAACACACCGTAAATGTATGTACATTTATTTTTCAGTCCATTCTTATGCAGTACTTTGTTAGAAACTTGTCTAAGGCCAAACTTCCCCAAGTTTTTTCAAGTCATCAGACTAAAGTCCGAGTCAAGTCCCGAGTCAGAAATGTCCAAGTTTTTGATGATACTGTCAAGTCGGGTCTAAAGTCATCAAAATACTCCAGTCCAAGTTGCAGGACCCGAGGCCACACCTCGAGCAATTTACTCCATGATGTTCTTTCCTCACCAGAGACTCCGTGATGTCCGCACACAGGATGGTCTCTGCGGAGTCCACAACCCCAGCAATGGGTCCACAGCGGCCCAACTCTTCAGTCAACTGAAGACAGAACAGTGAGGAAAAAGTCAAACGAGCACATAAAACAACAACGTCCAGTTTAATAATCATTCAAAAGTTATTACCAATGTTTTGGCCTTTTTTACAAATTCTGTGAAGGGACTCAGCTGGCAGTTCAAAAACGATATACTCTCCTGAGAAAAAACAAGAAAAATTACAAATATTCCTGATTTGAAAGAAGGGAAATCCTGAGCAATGAGTGGAATGTCTCAACTTGTGGAATTCTGGATAAATCCTCAAGCATCAAAAGCATTGTCATGCTCTGTTTAGTATTATTATATAATACAATGCATGGGCTCATCTGCATCAAGACCTTTGTACAACAAAGTACATATTCTATAAAGTAATGAAATGTTACATTGCAATAAAAATACAAAATTACCAATTTAATGTTGATATTTACAAGAATAAAGTTGTACTATTATGAGCAAAAAAACATACCGTATTTTCCGGACCATAGGGCGCACCGGATTATAAAATGCACTGTCGATGAGCGGATCTAGTCAGGTCTATTTTCATACAAAAGGCACACCGGATTATAAGGCGCATTAAAAGGAGGTCATATTATTATTTTTTTTCTAAATTGAATACACTTCCTTGTGGTCTACATAACATGTAATGGTGGTTCTTTGGTCAAAATGTTGCATAGATTATGTTTTACAGACCATCTTCAAGCTGCTTTCTTCAGGATGCGCCGTTTTGTGGGCGGTCTTATTTACGGGGCTCACCTTCGACAGCGGCTTCTCCCCGTCATCTTTGTTGTAGCGGTGTAGCGTGCAAGGACGGGGGTGGAAGAAGTGTCAAAAGATGGAGCTAACTGTTTTAATGACATTCGGACTTTACTTCAATCAATAACGGAGCAGCATCTCCTCATCCGTGGCTCACTAGTGCAACAACAACACCAGAAATGTGTCCCTTGAAAAACCGTGAGACTGTAACTCTCTAATAACTAAAGTTCCTTGAGTGAATAATGTAAACTCACTACACCGGTATGTTTTAGCGCTTTCATGGCGAGTTTATTGACAGATATAAGTAAGAACTTTACACTACTTTATATTAGAAATGGCAACAGCGGAGGATGAATGTCCCATAACAAGAAGATAGAGAAAAAGAAGAAGCTTATCGACTATGGTGTCTACAAAGGCGGACACGAGCAAATTTTCAGGACTTATGCAGATCCCAAATACAGATCAGTAGGTACCAGAAGGTAAGAAAAGTTGCTTTTGCATAAAATTGCGAAACAAAACGCCAGATAATATGTCTTACCTTATACACACACGATATTAATACTCGTATGTTGAAGCACAGTACAAACAAACAATCAAGCGGTGCGGCTTCATAGCTAACCAAAGTCGTACTAAAACATTTTGATAGATTTTTGAGCACCGTGTGTAATGTTTTATATTTGCAATGGAACATATAAAATGTTGGTGTTGTTTACTTGAGTCATATTGCAGTCTACACTTATATCTTATGTGTGACTGCCATTTACTGGTCACACTTATCATTTCACCATGTACCAAATAAAATAGCTTTGAAGTCGGTAAGCACAAACAAAATTATTCCGTACATTAGGCGCACTGTCGAGTTTTGAGAAAATGAAAGGATTTTAAGTGTGCCTTATAGTCCGAAAAATACGGTAAGTTTGACAAGCTGCTTTACATTCATGCAATCTACTTAGTTTTTACGTCGGACGAAACCGTAGATGAGAATTGAACTTGATTCCATTACACCTCCACAAATCATAACTACGAGTTAAGTTATTGAAGGTTATAGTACAGTTATAAAGTTGTCATTTTCATGCTATTAAGCTTACAAAAATAAAATCACAAAAAGAGAAAGTAGTTACAAAATTAAAGTTGTACATAGTGATACTTGTATAAGAAAAACATTGCAGAGAATAAATCCTAAAAAAAAGTTACGATAGAAAAGAATTGTAATTTCATACGATGAAGCCATATTATTATACGTCTATTGTAATGTACGTATGTCATACACTCACAAGAAAAGCTTTACTCCTTTCATTTTCTCAAAACTCGACAGAGGATGTAGTTGTGGCTTGTGCAGCCCTTTGAGACACTCGTGATTTAGGGCTATATAAATAAACTTTGATTGCAGGGCCAACACAGATAGACAGACAATATTCACACTCGCATTCACACACTAGGGCCAATTTAGTTTTGCCAACCGATGAGGTGGCGACTTGTCCAGGGTGTACCCCGCCTTCCGCCCGAATGCAGCTGAGATAGGCTCCAGCACCCCCCGCGACCCCAAAAGGGACAAGAGGTAGAAAATGGATTGATGGATGATTGATTGATTTACAAGAGAAAAGTTTAAAATTGTGAAGAATTAAATACTACAATTACAAGAAAAATGTAGGAGAATAAAGTAATGTAAAATGACTATTATTAAAAGTTGTGCTTAAAATGTTATGAGTGTAAAGTTGTAGACAAAGTTAAATTTTGAGGAAAAATTATAAAGATAGATAAAGTTGTAATTTTAAAATTGAAATACTGTGACAAAAAAAGCTTTTACTTGGGGGAATAAAGCCGTACTCGTATTTAAAAAAAAATATACTTTAATGAGAAAAGAAAATTCCAAGTTGTATGACGTTGTAAATATATGAAAATAAAGTTGCGAGTTTCAAAATCAACTCATAGTATTCTGATTTAAAAAAATATTTATTTGAAATTGTAAAATGTCGAACTGCCTCAAATGTGCAAGTAAGAAGTTTTTATTTCATAAGAATAATTTTAATTTTAATATTTCCATTAGGCCTGTCAACGCATGTGCTTGGTCACAAAAAATTATGTCAATATTGCTGTATAAACCTAACCTGACTCTCGCCAGGTCCTTGTAGTTCACAGAGCTCCACACATTGATCTGGGAGTTCTCAATAGATGTATTTCAGAAGGCGGGGCCTTGTAAAAAAAATCATTGTTTGTGACTGGATAAACCACTTGTCCGTTATCTTGAATGACGTGCTACTTCAACCACTCACATGGAAATCAACCCGTGACGCTGATGAGAGCGACGCTGGGAAATCCAAACCCGGTCAGAAGAGCCAAAACATCCTTGCCACCAATAAATGCCTTCAAAACCGTTCTCTGTTCATCTTTTAAATAATTAATATTCGATAGATTCGACAAAACAGTTGCAATAGCAGAATCAATGTCAGCACACGACGCAGCGAGGGCTGTGTGCCGCCATTGTTGTTTGAGTCAAACAGTCGCTTCGGCGCTACGTCTCATCTATGATATCCCGCCCGGCAATCCTGATTGGTTCATTATTTTTTGCTATGTGGAAGTAGTTTGCAATGACTTCGAGCCCAGATCCTTGTGTTGAGCTCAGCGAACTACAAGGATCTGGCGAGAGTCAGGTTAGTATAAACCCAAATTATCACACTATTTATTTTGACCACATATGTCTCGTTATTTACATATTTTAAACCAAAAAATATAACAAGAACACCAGCGCCTGGTTACCTTACTGGTTTGAAAGAGCTTTTTTTATGTCTATATTTTTCACAATTACAAATTATATTGCTCGTCAGCCCGAGGAATTAGTCTGCTGTTCATGCTTGTCACTTACTGCCATCTTGTGCACGTGCCCAGAGCGCGTGCACACACAAAAGCGGCACGTAATAACGTCATTACGTATGTAAAATGTGCACATGCATTAGCTTTGTGTGTTGTTGTCTAATGATAGCTATTAGATGGCTAATTTTAGCCTTTATTGAATGTATATTCTATCATAACAACATGCCTGCAAATTGTTCGTTTCTTCTTTGGAACTGCTTTTGTGGATGTGCACTCGCTCCCTGGAGTGTACAAGACAGTGGTGAAAGACAAGCCTGAATGCCAAACAAATTATTCAAAATAATTACGTAATTGTGGAAAAATATGGACATTTAAAAAAAAAAGTATATGTTCTGTTAAACCACTAATGGTCACCTGAGCTTGTTCTCGTTATTTTTTTTGGCTTAAAAAATATAACCAGTTGCATATAGCCTGCTTAACCAAAATTCAAAAAGTGTGATTAATCTGATTAAAGAAATGTATCGTTTGACAGAACTAGATTTTATAATATTTTCCAATTCTGTTTGAATAAAGTTGCACTGATGAGAAAAACATTAACATACTGGAAGTAGTCAGTTCTACCAGAACAAAGTTGTGCTACAGTGTGAAACCTAAAATACCACAACGGAGACCTCGGACTGTTGAACAACTTAAGCTGTACATCAAGCAAGAATGGGAAAGAATTTCACCTGAAAAGCTTAAAATAATTGGTCTCCTCAGTTCCCAAATGTTTACTGGGTGTTGTTAAAAGGAAAGGCCATGTAACACAGTGGTAAAAATGCCCCTG
The DNA here is from genome assembly GCF_033978685.3 of Nerophis lumbriciformis. Taxonomy (NCBI): domain Eukaryota; kingdom Metazoa; phylum Chordata; class Actinopteri; order Syngnathiformes; family Syngnathidae; genus Nerophis; species Nerophis lumbriciformis. The sequence continues at coordinate 15,591,260 of NC_084549.2, read as the reverse complement.
TGCCAACTTTTTTGCAATGTGTTGCTGCCATTAAAATTCTAAGTTAATGATTTAAAAAAAAAAAAAAATTAAGTTTCTCAGTTCGAACATTAAATATCTTGTCTTTGCAGTCTATTCAATTGAACATAAGTTGAAAAGTATTTGCAAATCATTGTATTCTGTTTTTATTTACGAATTACACAACGTGCCAACTTCACTGGTTTTGGGTTTTGTACATTAGTACAATTAGCTTGTGGTTCAGTGATTGGTGTAATAGGAAATTCAACCTTTGGGTATAAGTCATGTTGTGCGGAATCGCAGCATTCCAGGAATTTGAGGAATCTCATACGAATTCCAAACCTGAGGCAATGAAGGGGATCGTGTGACTTGTGCATGCCAACACTCACTTCCTTAATGACAGCTACCATTTTCGTAGTGAGAGCAGTTGGGGCAGTTTGCAGTTCATTATCCAAAACCTTTGCTTCAGCCTGGAAGTAGAACAACAACAAGAAGCATTCAGTACACACATTTAGTCGGAATTTGCTGTTCAGTGGGCTCACCTTGACTTTCTTTACACTGGAATTTAGGGCCTTCGCAGTAGACTTTCCTTTGTTCTGCAAGGCAAAATAAGCACAATCTTATGTCCTGAAGCAACATGGAGCATGTAAGAACTGAAAGGTAGGAGTCGCACTATTTGTGGGATGATGTTTTTCTTAATTCTGCTCCGAATCCCCCTCAGCACTTTGGCGTGGTTCTGGAGCTGGCTTTTTATTTCTGGGCCCTTGAAAACAGTGGATGATTAGATGTATAAAAGGCATCATTTCAATCAAGACAATTGATCTACTGCAAGTGTTTTTTTGACTCACTTGATAACGAGCCAGTGCATCAATTAAATCAGCTATGCTTGCCAGTTGGTTGCTCAGGGTGCCCATGGCGTCGCTCATCTAAACATGTTATTTAATGTAGACATCAGAGCAGGGGTCACAAACTTGTGGCTTGTTAGCCAATTTTTTGTGGCCCTCGACTTAAGTACCGTATTTTTCGGAGTATAAGTCGCTCCGGAGTATAAGTCGCATCGGCCGAAAATGCATAATAAAAAAGGAAAAAATCATATATAGGTCGCACTGGAGTATAAGTCGCATTTGTTGGGGAAATTTATTTGATAAAACCCAACACCGAGAATAGACATTTGAAAGGCAATTTGAGTTTGAGTTTGAGTTTGAGTTTATTTCGAACATGCAAGCATACAACATGATACATCACAATCTCCAGTTTCTCTTTTCAACATGTTCGAATTTAAAATAAATAAATGAATGGTGAACAACAGGCTGAATAAGTGTACGTTATATGAGGCATAAATAACCAACTGAGAACGTGCCTGGTATGTTAACGTAACATATTATGGTAAGAGTCATTCAAATAACTATAACATATAGAACATGCTATACGTTTACCAAACAATCTGTCACTCCTAATCGCTAAATCCCATGAAATCTTGTACGTCTAGTCTCTTACGTGAATGAGCTAAATAGTATTATTTGATATTTTACGGTAATGTGTTAATAATTTCACACATAAGTCACTCCTGAGCAACGTTCCCTCTAAGGTGCGCGCCTGCGCAATTGCGCACTGCTCAAGCGTCCTCTGCGCACATCAAATATATGCCGCGCACCAAATCAAATCCCATCTGAATTCTAAACAAAATAAACACATTTATTCTGTGTAATTTTGCAATACAACTCTGAGTGACAGTGACAACAAGCGGCCCTAACGGTGTTCGTCAACACCGTTCAATTGAACACCGTTCAATTATTTTAACGTCTATCGAGATGCTTCGAGGACAGGGATTATATCGATCACTTTATTGAGCAAAACTGTTTATATTCGGTCATAACCACACCAAAAACATGAGTAAAAAACTTCTATCTCGAAAAACTAGTCATTTTCTGCCGTACAAACCAGGCCAAAACCAACTTGTCATCTGTCACCAACATGCATAGCACTAAGCCACTGGTGCGTTTATGGCCACACAAAAAGTCGGACAACTCAAACACCAAAGTTACACTATGACTCCTCAGTCATACGTGTGCTTAATCTACTGTCATTTATTATTAATGTTAATCTATTGATATTAATCATGGAATGCTGTTACTAGAGAAAGTTACAGGAATGCACACTTCACCATATGCTTACATTTCATTGTGCGACATGAGGATGTTTAAGGGGAACTAAATGTGATCTCTGAAAGGGGTACACATGATTTCCAAAGCAGGACCCCAACCCAGACATATTGTACAATACTAATCTATAGCTTATGAAAAACAAGATTTATTTTATTTTCATTACAAGTGGGCCAAATCACTAATATTACAAAATAATCTCATGAAAATGACTCCTCTCATTTGAGTGTTATTATAAAAGATTGGTTTGAGACAGGTGTGCTGCTGGTATTGCCACGTGTGATGTTGCTCACATGTGCTCCACTGAATGCTCAGGGAGTTTTTGTGTTTGCTCAGACACATGAACAATTAGAGGGAACATTGCTCCTGAGTATAAGTCGCACCCCCGGCCAAACTATGAAAAAAACTGTGACTTATAGTCCGAAAAATACGGTATACAGTTTAGTGTAATTGCAGCCCGCGCACCCTAATACTAAAAAATCCCTAGTAGTCTCAGACCACAATAGTCTTGACTTTCAATTTGAGTCCTGGTCACTGAAATATGAGGTCTACGAAGGTGAACTGCCATGATATACTAAAATGTTGGTTGCACTACAGTTCTGACTTCATTCAAGGTTATGTATCCTACCTGCTGCATGGTGCTTTCAAGGTCCATATCTGGTATTGTAGAGAACTGAGGGAGTAAAACTGTAATTACATCAAAATTTGGAATTGTTGGAGCCGGTATGTTGTCAAATTTCTCCTCGATTTTCTTAATATACTGTGTGGAAAAAGAATGACATAATCAGCTTTTCAAACGCTGTTGAATGCAAAACTGAAAGTTGGAGAAAGACTGACCGCATCTATGTCGAGCATCTCTGTAATGTTGTAGTCCTTGTCTAAGTGGAACGTTTGCCACGCGGGCTTGTTTTCCCCGCAGTCTCTGCAAACAAACAGATTGGTTCTGGCTCAGAATGGCATCATTGTGTCTTCTTAATGAGTACAGTTATCCCTTGTGTATTGCTGTTAATTGACCGTGATAAGTGTATTTAGAGTGAAGTAGTATTTTTTATTTTTTTTCCGTGGAGCATAACAAAAACATTTTGCGACATTCTATAAACGTTTAAAAAAAAATTGGAACCCTCTATCGCCCTCACCTTTACACATGTTTTACCTAATATAGTTCACATTCAGCATTCTGTGTTACATTTACGCCAAATGTACCGAGACACACACTTTCCAAAGAGTTTAACTTTTTCAGTTTCGGGAATCCCTCAGATTTTTTTTTTGGCAAAAGTTAGACGACCCTTTATGTGTTTTTTGGTAGTTAGTGGTTTTTGCCTTAGAACTCTGCCAATAAAGCAATTTTTGTCTCTTTCTAATAGTTCAGTCATGAAGATTGACCTTAACTGAGGCAAGCAGGGCCCGTAATTCTTTAGATGTTGTCCTGGGTTCTTTTGTGGCCTCCTGGGTGAGTCGTCGCTGTGCTCTTCGCAAAATGTTTGTAGTCCAGCCACTTCCAGGCAGGTTTACCACTGTTCCATTTTTTCTCCATTTGTAAATAATGGCTCTCATTGTGGTTCGCTGGAGTCCTAAAGCTTTAGAAATGACTTTGTAACCCTTGCTGACTTGACTGACAGCTGTCAATTACTTAATCTCTTATCTGTTCTTGAATTTCTTCGAATCGTGGCATTTTGTTGCAGCGTTTTGAGAATTCTTTAGCCTTTATTTTGTCAGACAGACTCTATTTAAGTGATTTCTTGATTAAGGTAATCAAGTTTTGGTGTGGTCAGTAAAATTTAACTCAGATGTCCAAAAAATATAAGTAGTTCAAAAACCATAGTTAATTCATGGGTGGGTCAATTGCTTTTTCACATAGGACAAGGTAGGTTTGAATGACTTTTTCCCTTAAAACATTCAATCATGATTTAAAAACTGCATTTTGTGTGTACTTTGGGTAGGTTTGTCTAACAATTAAATTAGTTTGATGATCTTAAACATTTAAAGAGAGGAAATGTATTAAAGAAAAGTAAGAATTTGAGAAGTTAGCAACTGCAGTTCTTAAACACAACCACTAACCTATGAAAAATACTTTAGTGCAACTTGTTCGATTATGATAATCTGCTGTGCAATACAGTACAGTATCTTAGATTTGCTATTTAAAGTTCATTTTTTAGGCCAATAATACGTATGTAAAATGTGTTTATATATGCATATTTGTAAACAATAACAGGCTGTAGTCAAAACCGTAATGATTTTGTAATAAAAACATTTTTAAAAAACGCAATAGAAAATTGGAAACTGGCGAGGGACGATTGTTTTGTTTCATATACTCAGTTCAGTACATGGACATAGGTCGTAGTAATATTACCTAGCTGGTAAGGGGGGCGTCATCATCTGCTATCAGATGATGATGGTACTATCTTTACCATGAATTGATTAACGTGGACCCCGACTTAAACAAGTTGAAAAACTTATTCGGGTGTTACCATTTAGTTGTCAATTGTACGGAATATGTACTGTACTGGGCAATCTACTAATAAAAGTTTCAATCAATCAATCAATCAATCCCCCCTTATCAGATGGGTGGTATTACTCCTATAGGTTGGTCTCTTTGTATGACGCAACAAAGGGCCTGTTTTTCTTGTGCCTCTACCTGTAAATACCAACGAGAGTGATGTTGCGTCCCAAGACGTTACTCGAATTCAAGCCTGGAATTAAACCTGGAGTTTGAATAAACTGTCAAGAGAGGAGAGAAGAGTGTGTTAAGTAACGTGCATTGCTAGTTTTTATGCTTTACTGAGTATCAACTGTACAATACAACACAGTGTATGAATAAATAAACATTCAACAGGTTTTGGTTCCCCAATTTTTTTGTAGTGGAACCTTCCTACGCCCACTTACCCTTCCCTTATAACATAACAAAAAACAAAGATAAATAAAAAATAGTAAAGGGAAAAACAGTTCAGTTTTTCCCGCACATACTGTACTTACCTTCTCGAGCTCCCCATTGCTCCAAGGCCGACACACCAGAGTGTAAACGTTGCCTCCAATTAGGAAGAGCAGCAGCGTCACCACCACGAGCAGCCAGGAAAAGATGAAGTTGATATTGGCGCTTCTGAAACCACAACAAGTTACCACTCAAAAAACATCAATACATAGGGAGGATTATTACAAACCCTAATTCATCTTGTTATGATTTATAGAAATATGTCTGGTGTTCTCACCCTTAAAGGGGGACTGCCCTTTTTTGAATTTTTGCCTATCGTTCACAATCATTATGAAAGACATGACGACGGATTTTTTTTTTTTAATGCAATGTAAATATTAAATACATTTTTGATCAAAATGGAGCTACGGGAGCCCTTCAATTCTGCCTATCCAGCCACTAAAAAAACATCCAAACACCTCCATTAAAGTTTTACATACATGAAGTAAGTATATATGTAATGTAGTAACGATCACTTTTATAATAACATTTAATATTTACGTATTTTGATCATTTTGAGCATGAATGGCGCACTAATTTAAAAAACGCATCACATTTGCTTTTTTTTGCTTTTTCACTGATTATTACTCACTGCAGACTTCATGTTAGCAAACAAACATAATAAAACTTTACTTACTGTATAGTGTCTGCTGTCACTAGAATGCCGACTGCTGGGATGTTCATATATTCCCATTTAGATGAAGAATGACTCATAATCCATAGGGTATGGTGCCGAGGGGTTGGAAGGGGGGGTGGGTACAAGGGCTTTTTATGTCACCCTCGCCAGTTCCATGTCCTAAATTGGCTGTCAAAGTGTCCCAACTTGTTGGAATACCTACTCAGACGTGTCATGATCAGGTGAGGCATTATTTATGATCTACAACAGCGGGGCTTCATAGTAAAAGAGTGCGGGGACTAGACTGGCCTGCCTGTAGTCCTGACCTGTCTCCCATTGAAAATTTGTGGCGCAATATGAAGCCTAAAATACCACAATGGGGACTGTTGAACAACTTAAGCTGTACATCAAGAAAGAATGAGAAAGAATGCCACTTGAAAAGCTTCAAAATTTGGTCTCCTCAGTTCCCAAACGTTTACTGAGTGTTGTTAAAAGGAAAGGCCATGTAACACAGTGGTAAAAATGCCTCTGTGCCAACGTTTTTGCAATGTGTTGCTACCAATAAATTCTAAGTTAATGATTATTTGCAAAAAAAAAAATGCGTTTCTCAGTTCGAACATTAAATATATCGTCTATGCAGTCTATTCAATTGAATATAAATTGAAAATAATTTGCAAATCATTGTATTCTGTTTTTATTTACGAATTACACAACGTGCCAACTTCACTGGTTTTGGGTTTTGCACAATGTACTTTGAGAATTTTTCAAGTGTCATTCTCGAGACTTTTGATGACGTTTTTTTTTTTATTAAAAACTACTAGCAACACATCTGATCTTCTTCTGGTGTTATTATAAACTGTAGTTGTGTTTAGAGACTTTTTACTTCTGTCCCTTGATGTCCATGCCCAAAGAGGCGAGCTACAGCAAGCCCGACGTCACACTTGCTTCGCGCTGCTCCAGTTGGACTTTCTCTTCTTAAAAGCCGCCACTGTCCTCTTAATATTTGCACATTTCTTACATCACTGTCCACAGGTACATCTGGTTACGTCCACATTGCAGACATGCTGAGAACGCTCCAGACAATGGCGTGCGTCTTGTTTACATCCGGGTTCGGCAGCACTGTTTTCGGCGGTCGAGTTTTTGGTACATCACTTGTCAATAGTGCGCAAATAATAGGCTATACATTGAAACTGTAACGACCTGCTGGTGGTAATGTCCTCACGTAGACAAACGTTTGTACACAGGAGGTAAAACCTGTTGGAATTGTGCCCTTGTTTGTTATAATAAGATTGGTAATAAAAGTTAAAAACGGTGTCAGACGTTGTGTAATTTTTTTCTGAGGGCTGCAATATATTATAGTACTTTAAATTGTTTTCAAGTAAAATAAACAAACTTATTTTCAAGGTGTGGCGGTAATAAAAATGCTGTGGCGGTCTAAAACATTCAATTACATTAAGGGGAAACCCTGGATAATATATCACTTATTAGGTAACACTAAATGAAAGAGACCAGCACTCACATAATAAGGATTTTTCCGGCACTGTTAGCCATGCAAGAACGCTCCAATGGATCCACCTTCTGTTTCAGACCAAGAGGGCCCAGGACGAGAGCCAGGATGTTAGACAAGATCAGCAGGAACACCAGTAAGCACAGGATTAGAGATACCCCCCATCTGAAGAAGAAATAACCACATGAATGATTGATCTGTCTGCTTCTTCCCTCACGCGATCAATGCCAAGAGGTGGACCTGAATGAAATCTTAATTGTTACCTGATATCCTCTGCTCTCTCAAGCAGCCCCATGAACCAGTTGATAGTTTTCTGCAGCTTATCCAAAGGAAGAGCTTGAGTCAACTGCTCTATCTTGGGAATAATCTGTTTTTTTAACTCGGACACTTTGTTTTTGACCTGACTCACTGGCTGCTTGAGGGCTGAAGACACACACAACATAATTTCAATATGACGAATATCATAGAAAGTGAAGGTCACTCACCTGTTAGCTTGTCTGCACTACTGGTGCTGATTTCGTTCTGGATTGTGCTCTCCATCTACAAACAGATGGTTATCTTTGTGGGTGTTATGTCTGCTTAGACCAGGGGTCCCCAAACTTTTTGACCCGGGGGCCGCATTGCGTTAAAAAAAATTTGGCCAGGGGCCGGGCTGTATATATATATTTTTTATATATATATATGTATATATATATATATGTCTTAATAAGGTTATCCAAAAAATAGTGCTCGATACCGTAGTAGAGCGCAATATATGTATGTGTGGGGAAAAAAATCACAAGACTATTTCATCTCTTACAGGCCTGTTTCATGAGGGGGGTACCCTCAATCGTCAGGAGATTTTAATGGGAGCATTCGCATACCATGGTTTATATAGGGCACAGAGTGGGTGGGTACAGGCTGGCCTAGGGGCGTGGTGATTGGCTCATGTGTTACCTAGGAGATGTTTCCGTCTATGGCGGCATGAAATAGTCTTGTGATTTTTTTCCCCACACATATATATACATATATATATATATATATACATATATTTATATATACTAAACTGCCTTTTCCTTACATTGAACAAAAAAAAGTAATGTTCACTGATGTTTAAAAACTCTACACTCTGAGTCTATTTTAAGTTTCCCCAACGATTTCGCCATTTTTTTCCCTCGTGTACTAATTGACTGAAACACTTGCGGCGCGAGTGTGATGACGTCACGTTATTGATGAGAAATTGTATTTTTAGACAATATGATCTGCTTGAACGGCTAGGAGACCCAGTGACAAGCGATAGGAAATGAATTGATGTATGGGCAAAAAAGATTAAAACATTTACCATTCATCGGCAGTGCGCTTTATAATCCAGTGTGCCCTATGGTCCGGAAAATACAGTAAAGAAGGTGTTTACAATAAGGTCACTTAGCAGTGATTCATAAGCATTGCTAGAATTAGGTGTAGAACATGACTCATATAGTTGTTTTTGCTGGCATGTAATGTTAAAGAAACTGTGTTCAACATAGCATTTATGTGGTAAAAAAACATGTGTAATTACTATTTATTGGTTTTGCTCATAATGTACTGAGGAGTCACACACACAAAAACCGCTGCCTGACCAGGGCTCAGAAAATCTGCAGAGACTCCTACCACCCCCACCAAGGACTGTTTTCACTGCTGGACTCTAGAAAGAGGTTCCGTAACCTCCGTAGCAGAACCTCCAGGTTCTGTAACAGCTTCTTCCCTCAGGCCATAAGACTCTTGAACGCATTAAAATAATCCCCTCAATTCTCCCCAAAAATGGATTAACTCGCTGGAATAAAGACAATACAACATAAACGTGGATGCATATGCAAAAGTGCAATATATTTATCTGTACAGTAATCTATTTATATCTGCACCTTATTGCTTTTTTATCCTGCACTACCATGAGCCAATGCAACAACATGTTGTTCTTATCTGTACTGTAAAGTTCAAATTTGAATGACAATAAAAAGGAAGTCTAAGTCTAAGGAGTCACACTCTGCCTGTTCGGTGGTTATCGTCACATGTATCATCCTTACTCCTTATGGTCGCATCATAAGGAGCAAAACTCACTTGTGGCATTATCCTTCAGATTCATTACTACATTAAGAGAATGATATTGATGAATTCCAAACTGTACGGCATTTGAGGGGTTTCTACTCTATTTACAAGCAAAATTCAATTTAATTTAAGGACCCTGACAGATCAAAATGTATGTATACGGAAAGCAGGAATTTTTTTTCTTTTGGTAAAATTGCCAAATTTCATGTTTAATGTTTGTTTATTTGGAAGAAAGTTAGTATGACTGCATACGTACAATCTTGTGCTGATCCATATTAGCATCAGCAGATGTCTGTACTTTGGGTAGGAGACTCTCCTCTGCACCATAAGTGATTAAAGTCAGCCTTTTTCTGATCACCTGATGGCATATACCTCATCAATTTTTGAGTTCAAGTCCATATCTTGACCCAATGAAGACTGGAAATCTTCAGTGGAAGGGAGAACCTGTGGAGATAAAATAGTGTAGGTATGTTGTACCTAACTCAAGTGGACAGAAGGAGGCAGCAAAGACGTGTTATATACTGTAATTTAACCCTACAGTTTTTGACATTCTGCATGCTTTTAAATAGGTATGATGGGTTCAAGTCTGTATGTGTCAGAGTAGTGTCGAGGGAAACCGTAGGGACAAATGAAACACATCGTAAACACTGAGAATATTGTGTCAAGCTGTCATCAGTATGATAGCACTGACAGCAAAAGGCCTCCATATAAAGATACACATTTGTATTCATTTGTTTGTGTTCTTCTAATGTAGAAGTTCTTAACCTTTTTGACCTGGAGGCCCAACTTTTCCGCTACAGAGGGTCCAACTCAAATACTGGATTAGTAATCTTACTTTTGATTTTAATTGTGTTCAATAATTATATCTAACTTACTTATAGTTCAAAAGGTTAACAACCTTGTCAAAATATACGAAAACATGTGTTAATCACAAATGTCATATTAAAAATAAGTGCTACCAAATTAATTTGTGTCTTTATTACAAAAGTTTTATTCTTGACACTGAATTTTTTTACATCGAATTATGCTGACAATTTCATTGGAAAAAAATCAGCGTATAAAAATTCAGTGTAAAAAAAATAATTGTTAAAATATTCAGTGTATAAAAATTCAGTGTAAAAAAAGTCAGGGTATAAAATTATAGTGTGAAAAAAATCAGCACGTAAAAATTCAGTGCGAAAAAAATTCCATGTCAAAAAATTTGCTGCTTCAAAAACCAAGACTCACTTCCGGTAAAGTAAGACTGAAGTAGTGTTGTCTCGATACCAATATTTTGGTACTGGTACCAAAATGGATTTCGATACTTTTCGGTACTTTTCTAATCAAAGGGTACCACAAAAAAATGCATTATAAGCTTTATTTTAACAAAAAATATTACGGTACAATAAACATATGTTTCTTATTGCAATTTTGTCCTTAAATAGAATAGTGAACATACAAGACAACTTGTCTTTTAGTAGTAACTAAGCAAACAAAGGCTCCCAATTTAGCTGCTGACATATGCAGCAACATATTGTGTCATTTATCATTCTATTATTTTGTCAAAATTATTAAGGACAAGTGGTAGAAAATGAATTATTAATCTACTTGTTCATTTACTCTTAATATCTGCTTACTTTCTCTTTTATCCATGTTCTATCTACACTTCTGTTAAAATGTAATAATCACTTATTCTTCTGTTGTTTGGATGCTTTACATTAGTTTTGGATGATACCACAAATTTGGGTATCAATCCGATACCAAGTCGTTACAGGATCATATATTGGTCATATTCAAAGTCCTCATGTGTCCAGGGACATATTTCCTGAGTTTATAAATATCAATTTTTTTTAAACGAAAGAAGATTTTGTGATGCTAAAAATCGATGTAATCATAGTAGTATCGACGAAATACGCTCTTGTACTTGGTATCATTACAGTGGATGTTAGGTGTAGATCCACCAATGGCGTTTGATTACATTTTGACGCCTGTGAGCTACGGTGTGTAGTGAAGCATGTTTAGCTATTCCTCGTCCTGCAGGGATGATACTTGTAAGAAACTTACTTTATTTGTCGCTATGGAGGCAAGGATTAGTGATTTAGAAGTAGCTACAACACTGCAGACAGACTTTAGCCACTAGCTAGCTAGCCATGTCTTAAAGCACCTCTTCCTGTGGGCGTTTCAGTGTTATAACTTCACCTTTATCGTTAGTTTTTAAGCCGAAATGCGTCTGTTCTCCCTTTTCTGTCTACACACAGTGTCTGTTTGTAAGTACTCCGTGCTTGTGCGCTGCCGACCATGCTCCTCTGCTCGTAAACCAGCAATGACACGACGTGACGACTAACTGATTCATTAGTATCGCGGTACTATATTAATAACCGGTATACCGTACGACCCTAGACTGAAGCAATCAATCCTGTCTCAGAACCAGCCAATGAGGTGTCAGGTTTGAAGTCACGTGACATGGGTCTCGCAAAACAGCATCAAAAAGGCAGTTAACTGTGCTACCTGGGCATAATACAACATAATTAACATTTCAAAGCGGCCCGCTAAATATTGTCAAACGATAAAAATGATTCCATTGGGTAGAATCTGCACTTTTGAGTGACATACTGTTTCAAGGTCATATGCAGCTAAACTGACTGTAATACACAATGTGACCGGCAGATGGTGCTGGATTGTGATGTTCCGGTAAACATAAGCGAAGAAGACATGTTTGGATGCATTCATAGAGGGAGGAATAAATGTTTGAGTGCAAGCTCGATGTTCACAAGACAAAGTTTGGTCATTAATAGATAACACCTCATTGGCTGCTTCTGATACAGGATCGATTGCTTCTGTCTTAATTTACCGGAAGTGAGTCTTGCATTTTGCAGCAGCAATTTTTTTTACACAAAAATGTTATACACTGAATTTTTATACATTTAATTTTAAACACTGAATTTTTATACATTGAATTTCTTTACACTGTGTTTATATACACTGAATTTATTTACACTGGATTTCTTTACACTGAATTTTTATACACTGAATTTTTTAAACACTCAATTTATTTTCAATGAAATTGTCAGCATACTTTGATGTAAAAAAAAAAGTATGTTCGCACAATTGAAACACAAACAATGCAGTTACATAAATTCAGTGTAAAAAAAAAAAAAGCTTTTGTAATAAAGACACAAAATAACCTCCATACCAACCACATATTGTCAGGCTTGTCCCTGACAGTTTGGTCAAGTTTGAGTTTTTCCTCTGTCATTTCCTGTCAACGCTCTTATTTTGGTTCTGTTTCCTGTTTTTCCCTGAGTGCTGTGTCCCTTCAGCTGTGGCTGATTGGCACCTGGCCACACCTGGTGTCAATCAGCCAGCTGCTATTTATACCTGCCCTACCCTCCAGTCACTGCTGGATCATTGTCATCACTACCTGATTGTCATTGCCGATGTCATTGTAGTGTCTACCTGTCCTTGTCGCTGTCGTCATAGCGGTAAGCTGTTCCTTATAGCTATTTACGGTTGGTTTCTCCTAGCTTCTTGTTTTCCTGTTAGCCAGATCCTGTTAGCCGTTTGCTATTTCCAGTTTTTCTGTTTTCTGGTTCCTGTTTCCATTTTGCCTGTTCCTAGTTTGTGTTTTTACTTTATTTCGAACATTAAATCATGTTTTCCCGTATAACGCCTTCCGCCTTCTCTGCATCTTGGGGTTCGCGTCCTACGAACTCTGACATAATGATCCAGCCAAATTCGAATCTCGCAGAGATGTCCATGGCGGAGAGGCTTAACAAAGTTTTGGACTTAATGGCTAATCTGAAGAAAAGTTCGGCCGCTTTTCAAGCCCTCTCCCTCCCACCCCTGTCGTCTGTGGTCCGTCCCTTGGGGGAGGGGCTATGAGTAGCAGTGCAGCTGGGGAGGCACAGCTACTTCTCGCCCCAGTGGGTCTGCAAGAGACGGCGCCATCATCTCCGGTGGGTCTGCAACCTACGGCGCCACCATGCAGTCCGGTGGGCCGGCAGACGCCACCATGCAGTCCGGTGGGCCGGCAGACGCCACCATGCAGTCCGGTGGGCCGGCAGACGCCACCATGCAGTCCGGTGGGCCGGCAGACGCCACCATGCAGTCCGGTGGGCCGGCAGACGCCACCATGCAGTCCGGTGGGCCGGCAGACGCCACCATGCAGTCCGGTGGGCCGGCAGACGCCACCATGCAGTCCGGTGGGCCGGCAGACGCCACCATGCAGTCCGGTGGGCCGGCAGACGCCACCATGCAGTCCGGTGGGCCGGCAGACGCCACCATGCAGTCCGGTGGGCCGGCAGACGCCACCATGCAGTCCGGTGGGCCGGCAGACGCCACCATGCAGTCCGGTGGGCCGGCAGACGCCACCATGCAGTCCGGTGGGCCGGCAGACGCCACCATGCAGTCCGGTGGGCCGGCAGACGCCACCATGCAGTCCGGTGGGCCGGCAGACGCCACCATGCAGTCCGGTGGGCCGGCAGACGCCACCATGCAGTCCGGTGGGCCGGCAGACGCCACCATGCAGTCCGGTGGGCCGGCAGACGCCACCATGCAGTCCGGTGGGCCGGCAGACGCCACCATGCAGTCCGGTGGGTCTACAACCGACGGCGCCACCATCCTCCTCTCTGGTGGGCCAGCAGCAGACGGCGCCACCATCCTCCTCTCTGGTGGGCCAGCAGCAGACGGCGCCACCATCCTCCTCTCTGGTGGGCCAGCAGCAGACGGCGCCACCATCCTCCTCTCCGGTGGGCCAGCAGCAGACGGCGCCACCATCCTCCTCTCCGGTGGGCCAGCAGCAGACGGCGCCACCATCCTCCTCTCCGGTGGGCCAGCAGCAGACGGCGCCACCATCCTCCTCTCCGGTGGGCCAGCAGCAGACGGCGCCACCATCCTCCTCTCCGGTGGGCCAGCAGCAGACGGCGCCACCATCCTCCTCTCCGGTGGGCCAGCAGCAGACGGCGCCACCATCCTCCTCTCCGGTGGGCCAGCAGCAGACGGCGCCACCATCCTCCTCTCCGGTGGGCCAGCAGCAGACGGCGCCACCATCCTCTTCTCCGGTGGGCCAGCAGCAGACGGCGCCACCATCCTCTTCTCCGGTGGGCCAGCAGCAGAGGGCGCCACCATCCTCTTCTCCGGTGGGCCAGCAGCAGAGGGCGCCACCATCCTCTTCTCCGGTGGGCCAGCAGCAGAGGGCGCCACCATCCTCTTCTCCGGTGGGCCAGCAGCAGAGGGCGCCACCATCCTCTTCTCCGGTGGGCCAGCAGCAGAGGGCGCCACCATCCTCTTCTCCGGTGGGCCAGCAGCAGAGGGCGCCACCATCCTCTTCTCCGGTGGGCCAGCAGCAGAGGGCGCCACCATCCTCTTCTCCGGTGGGCCAGCAGCAGAGGGCGCCACCATCCTCTTCTCCGGTGGGCCAGCAGCAGAGGGCGCCACCATCCTCTTCTCCGGTGGGCCAGCAGCAGAGGGCGCCACCATCCTCTTCTCCGGTGGGCCAGCAGCAGAGGGCGCCACCATCCTCCTCTCCGGTGGGCCAGCAGCAGAGGGCGCCACCATCCTCCTCTCCGGTGAGCCAACAGACGCCGCCACCATGCACTCCGGTGGGCCAGCAGAGGGCGCCACCGCCATCTTCTCCGGTGGGCCAGCAGAGGGCGCCACTATCGTCTCCGGTGGGTCCTCCCATGCCGGCGGTCGAGCCGCCTCGCCAATTGCGGCGGCGTTCAACTCGCCGTCGCCACCTAACTCTTCCCCGCTGGTTGCGGGGACACTTGGCCTGGTGGCCCACCTCCTTGTCCTCCCTCCACCCTCCCGTGACTTTGGACTGTTTTTTGGGGGGGGTTCCTAGAACGTCTGGTATCCGTTATAGGAAGGGGTGCTACTGTCAGGCTTGTCCCTGACAGTTTGGTCAAGTTTTAGTTTTTCCTCTGTCATTTCCTGTCAACGCTCTTATTTTGGTTCTGTTTCCTGTTTCTCCCTGAGTGCTGTGTCCCTTCAGCTGTGGCTGATTGGCACCTGGCCACACCTGGTGTCAATCAGCCAGCTGCTATTTATACCTGCCCTACCCTCCAGTCACTGCTGGATCATTGTCATCACTACCTGATTGTCATTGTAGTGTCTACCTGTCCTTGTCGCTGTCGTCATAGCGGTAAGCTGTTCCTTATAGCTATTTACGGTTGGTTTCTCCTAGCTTCTTGTTTTCCTGTTAGCCAGATCCTGTTAGCCGTTTGCTATTTCCAGTTTTTCTGTTTTCTGGTTCCTGTTTCCATTTTGCCTGTTCCTAGTTTGTGTTTTTACTTTATTTCGAGCATTAAATCATGTTTTCCCGTATAACGCCTTCCGCCTTCTCTGCATCTTGGGGTTCGCGTCCTACGAACTCTGACACATATACTGCATTAAAAGGGGCAATTAAATAACTGATGAAAAATAAATCAACATACAATTATGTAGTGCTGAAATAAACAAACTAAATTAATAATAAATCATAATAACATATATGTTTCTTAACTAAACTGTTGATAAAGTGAAAATACAGCTTCACCACTTTGGTTGTCATTTTCGCATTTTAGAAACTTTTCTAAGACTTTAGCTCCAGACTTCTTCTGTTTGTTGATGTAATTACTGCCACTAGTGGTGGAAAAGTGTATTACAAATGAGTACAGCTGCGGCCAATGCAAACCGTAGCTGAGAAACAGATATTTTTTAGCAACCCCCTAGGGGGCGCTCGCGGCCCAACTATCGCCAGTTAATCCAATTAAAAGACAAACATATATGATTTGAAACAAAATGGCCGCAGATTTCTCCAACTTACAGGGATGTCGGTGTTGATTATATCCACTTTCTTTTCCAGCTCATTGCAGTTTTGACACACAGGGTCTGAAAGTGTGGTTTGGATACTTTGTGCGGCTTCTTTCATGTCTTCCTCCAGCTTCTCCATGCTGCTTTGCAGCTTGTTCAGGCTTTCCAGCTGACTTTGCATATTCTTCATCTCTAAAGATAAACATGACAACAATATCAGCAAGATTTTCGTGGCCGTTTAACATCATTCCATTGCGCCACGCTGATAACACACCTGTTTAAATACACGCTTACCCAACATACTGATTGATTGGATTGATATATATTTCATGTGATATATCATGGAAAAGTCCATAAGATTATTCTCAGCAGAGTATACTTGAAATAGAAACATCTCCAGCACGGCTATTCAACTGGCTGCCTGGGAATGACACCAGACCAAGTTGAGTTTAAAAAAAAAAGTGAGATAAACATTTTTGATCTTTGACTACCTTTTTTACAGTCGGTCCTGCAAAACAGAAGAGCGCTCCTGTTGAATACACTGTCAAAATGACTTTAGATTTTACAGTAAAAATAAACTTGTAGCTCACTTGCCAGAATTGTACTGTAAAAATGACAGTGGTACCATGTTTTCAATATACAGTAATGCACTGTAAAACAAAATTAAAAGACTGAATTTTACATTAAAAAATGGGCAGCTCAGTCGTCAGATTTTTAGCGCTGAAAAATAACAGTGGTATCGTATTTTAATTTATTTGGTGAAAGTAAATAGACCAAAAATCAAATGTTAATTGAAGAGGATGCTGGTTTTCAGGTAAGTACAAAATGGAAGTAAATGAAAAACTTTACATTTTGGAAATGTGGCCCCCAAAACAATGTAGATTAATATCCCTGATCGACAGTTTATAATCACTGAGTGATGAATCTGTGTGGTCATTACTACCATTGAGGACACCGTGGTCATGTCATTTTTTCTAAGTGACAAAAAGATGATTATATAACTGACTGCAAATGTACATCATGTGGTAGATCATCCTCTCTCATTATACGATCTTTGGTCATGCACAGCCCGCTACAACTCCAACAATGAAGTCCACTTTTACTTAGAAATCATGCGATTAGAAATGTGCTGTCAACATAACATCAACATTAAATCATACTGATGTAACTAATGTTGGTTTCACCTGAATGAAATTGATGTGAACCGCCGTCGGTAAAATAACGTGTCAGTCAGGTGTCGCCCCGCCCTATATGCAGAACACGTAGCCCTAGGGCTTCGCGATCAGTATTGTTATATTGAATGACAAGGCGCTTCATATAAAATCCCAAAACTTATTGATATCAATAAAAAATGAGTTCGATAAGCTTTTTTTTTTCTTTGTCGTCGGAAGAAACCGGAAGTTGTGAAGCAATGTTGTTTGCAGAACATAGGCACTCGCTCTCTGGTAACTGAGCAACGCAGCAAGTGATCACTGATCAGTGGGAGTGACACGCTAACAGCCAATCAGTTAACAGTTTAGTGTCGTCATCTTGTTGTCTTGTAGTTAATTCTTGAGTGAAAAGAGCCAAGAAATTGTCGATAAAACAAGAAGTCCCCTCGACAGTATGGCACTTTTTGGGACTTTCTAAAACGGACCGTAGTCAGACCAGTTTGGTCTGTAAATTATGCAAGGCGCTCGTCCCCACCAAAACCGGAAATACCACACTACCTTAACAGCGCTTACCCTTTAGAGCACAGCCGTAACTTCCTGTCACACTTTATTAAGCATTTCTCATGTATTCCTTAACTTTTAACCTTAATTTCAGGAGGTTATTGATAAGTGTTCAAGTTTATTTTAGAATTGTGTTTACATTGATTGTTTGAGTGTTTTCCATGGTTGTGAGTAAGGTTACTTGTTAAATTAAAATGTTTACATTTAATATATTTTTCCTCTGGTCTTTATTTTTGATAGGTCATAAAAATATCAATAATTATCGGTATTGACCGATATAAAACACTTTTAACGTGATACAATTTTCAGCCATATCGCTCAGCTTTAAGTTAGTCTATCAGCTATCAGTTAGTCAGTGACAAATGTTATCATTTCATTTTTCTTCAGTGAATAAGCTAACATGGCATTATGTTGCTGTTAAAATGTGAGTGTATTGTTAGCACTGTAGCTCACATAGCTATGCTAGTGTTGCTAACATTTGCTTTTTTCTGTCCCACTCCTTAATGTTATGTTGTTGTATGTGAACTATTATGTTGGACTAGTGAAGAGTTACAGTACATATGTAACAAGTGGACAAAGTGCACAATAGCAATTTTTTGGATCCCCACAGGCATGGAGGAACGCAGCTAGCTAGAAATAAAGCTACAGGCACACCAGAAGGTGTTTTAGTAAAAATGATTTTACACTTTTTGGGCAACACACTGCTAATCCAGTATTATGGAACCCTTTCAGAACTATTCAAAGTTGTTGAAACATAGTATGATATGAGACACAACTTCCAAATACCTTCATCCAGAACTCTGACTGACTTCATTACATCTTGCAGCTCGTTTTTTTTTACGCGATCCCAGATCTGCTGACCAAGCCTGTTTCCAAAATCTGGAAATCAACACATATTAGTAGACATCATTAAAACATAAACAAAAGCAAGAACATAGATGACATGTTTTCTTACTGTTACCATCTATTTGGTTTTCAAAGTTTTCTATAATCCTGTTGCCTTCCTCGAAAATGTACTGGGCATCCTGGAGACATGATGAAAATTCTTGTATAATTATTTGAAATGCATATATTGGGTCAAAGCAGTTTTTGGCTGAGAAAAAAAGGGAACATATTTGTGTGTTTTGAGATAAGAGTATCGAGCCTGTAGAGAATCTATTCATTCCGGTTGGGTGGGATTAAAAAGTTTGTTTGCATTACACACGAAAAGTTGTGGTCTCTCGGAAGATGGATGAATTGTAAACAAGACACTAGGGTTTGAAACGCCGCAGCAATGAATCAGTGCTGATAACCTAACCTGACCTCTGTGCTTCATTTTCAATGGCCAACACACCACCATGCTTATCCTCTATAAATAAATGAAAGCATGTAAAAGACCTCAGACCTCTGCCAAGTCCTAGTTTTAAAGGATGTCTTTCTTACATTTGGACAATTATATGATCTGTTTGGTCATTTAAAAGTTGGAATGCGCAAGGTGGGATTTAAAATTGACGTTCATATTTGGACTAACCAGGAAGATAGATTATTCTGTTTAAAAAGTACTCTACAGTTCTGGTCAACGGTCCTCATATAATCTGATGTCCTCATCTAGTTAACAGTCATGTAGTATCATGTACTCATCTTGTTGTGTGTCATCATGAAGCCCCATGTCCTCAACCCATCTGCTGTTTTATAGTCTCATGTCATCATCTACTGTAGTCTACTGTCCTAATGTAGTCTTGTCTTTGCATCCATTGTACTGTTCTCATCTCATTCAATTTCTTCATGTAGTCTCATATCCTCATCTAGTTAACTGTCATGTAGTACCATGTACTCATCTTGTCATGTGTCATCATGAAGCCCCATGTTCAACTCACCTACTGTTATATAGTCTCATGTCCTCTTCTACTGTAGTCTACTGTCCTAATGTAGTCTCATCTTTTAATCCATTGTATTGTTTTCATCTCATTAAATTTCTTCATGTAGTCTCATATCCTCATCGAGTTAACTATTATGTAGTACCATGGATTAATCTCGTCATGTGTCATCATGAAGCCCAATGTTCTCAACACATCTACTGTCATCTAGTCTACTGTCCTCATATAATCTGGTGTCCTCATCCGGTCACCAGCCCTGATGTCTGCAGCTAGTCAACTGTCATGTAGTACCATGTACTCATCTTGTTGTGTGTCATCATGAAGCCCCATGTTCAACTCATCTACTGTTATATAGTCTCATGTCCTCGTCTATTGTAGTCTACTGTCCTAATGTAGTCTCGTCTCTTCATCTATTGCACTGTTCTCATCTCATTTAATTTCTTCATGTAGTCTCATATCCTCATCTAGTCAACGGTCATGTAGTATCATGTACTCATCTTGCTGTGTGTCATCATGAAGCCCCATGTTCAACTCATCTACTGTTATAGTCTAATGTCATCTTCTACTGTAGTCTACTGTCCTCATGTATTCTTGTCTCTTCATCCATTGTACTGTTCTCATCTCATTCAATTTCTTTATGTAGTCTCATATCCTCAATGTTGTATCATCATTTGTTCACTTTGCGCCTATAACAATCAGGATGGTTCGTTTCCTCGTTGTTCCGGAGGACACGATGTCCAGTTTCCAAAAACAATTTGAAATGTGGACTCATCAGACCGCAGAACACTTTTCCACTTTGCATCAGTCCATCTTAGATGAGCTCGGGCCCAGCGAAGCTGGCGGTCTTTCTGGGTGTTGTTGATATATGGCTTTCGCTTTGCATAGTAGAGTTTAAACTCGCACTTACAGATGTAATGACAAACTGTAGTTGTTGACAGTGATTTTCTGAAGTGTTCCTGAGCCCATGTGATATCCTTTACACACTGATGTCGCTTTTTGATGCAGTACCGCCTGAGGGATCAAAGGTCCGTAATATCATCGCTTACGTGCAGTGATTTCTCCAGATTCTCTGAACCTTTTTGATATTACGGACCGTAGATGGTGAAATCCCTAAATTCCTTGCGATAGCTCGTTGAGAAATGTTCTTAAACTGTTCGACAATTTGCTCATGCATTTGTTCACAAAGTGGTGACCCTCAGAGGTGGGACCAAGTCATTGTTTTGCAAGTCATAAGTAAGTCTCAAGTCTTTGCCCTCAAGTCCAGAGTCAAGACTGGAAAGTCTCAAGTCAAGTCCCAAGTCCTGCATTTTGAGTTTCGAGTCCTTTCAAGTCCTTTTAACCACAGACTAATATATTTACAGATTGTTTATGCTTTTAAAACGCTGTATTTATTTATTAAAACAAGTGCATTTGAAATTGCAGGAAAAAAATTGTGCTGACATTGCACTTCATTTTAAACATTTAACTCATTCCTTTACAGAATAAACACATTTGAAAAAACAAGTGCAACTGTACTTATTTGCACAAAAGTGTTAACGTTGTATTTCCATGGCATATTGCATTGTAACTAGTTCCACAGCAGTTTCTATCCTGTTCTTACCTTATCTCGTTGATCTCATCTCATACTGTATGTGTGTTGATGTGTGCGTACACATGAAAAACATAACAAATATATGAACATAACAATGAACAGAGTTGTACTTTTTAGATGTCAGGGCCCTATGCAATATGTACACATATTCTTAATATAGTATACATTTTAACTGACCTTTATTTGACTGTTTGTCTTTTTGTAGGTGGCTAAAATACGCGGTGCTGCTGACCGCCGTCTAACGTTGCGTTACTGTGTGATACATTGACTAACGTAACGTTATGTATAGGTACCTCATGCAACCCTGCTTAAAAAAAATCACTTGACAAAAAGTATGAATAAGGTAGCGAACTGCAGTCGACGCAACAGATTGCCGTGTTTGCAATGACGTTATAACCATAGACATCTTATAAGTAGACGCAGCATTGGCTGCTGAAACGCGAGAAATTTGGCCGCCATCTTGAAGTGGTGATGAGGACCTGGCGAGCAGCCTAAACTGACAGTTGACAGGTAGATAACAAAAATGGTGTTCAGCGTTTTCCTGCTCAAATGAGCGGACTGTTGAAAATAGGAATCGGGGGATTACTTTTCACAAGTAAGATTTAACATTAACGTACTATTGGTTGTATTTTGTGAAAATAATATTACCACAGAGTTGAGAAGGAGCAAAGATCTTCAATATTTGTATGTAAAAATCACAAAGAAATCTTCTGGGGGAGGATGACCCCCCTACAGGGGTTTGGTTTACAAACTTTCAGCCCCACCTAAAACAAAATTCACCAGCCGCCACTGATTATGATTTATTTTCATTTTAGGCAAAGTATAAGACAATACTTTCTTAATAGTGTAATTGTAACCAGGAATAAGTCTTCAAGTAACAATATTCAAATACTAACATTGTTGGGTAAGACAGAATTTGGTTTTATTCTGAATCCAGTGAAACAGATTGGTGGTTTTCCATCCATCCATTTTCTACCGCTTATTCCCTTCGAGGTGGTTTTAGCTGATATAAAGACTTTCAGGTGTTTATGTATGTTTATGTTTAAGTATTTGGCAGACGCTTTTATCCAAAGCGACATACATAAAAAATACATATAAAACAATCACTGTAAACATGATCATTTAAGGGAAGAATGTAATACAAAATATCAATACATAGTGTCAAGACAGAATAAACTCTCTGCTGCTGCAGCAACAGAGATACAGTCTATAGGTCCCTAAGATATATAGATATCTAATGTATTCATACATTGTTTATATAGGATATACGCATGTATATATAACCTAATCATATTGTTTCTTGAACTTAAAAATAGCTGACCGTTTTTTTCCCCCTTCTCTGGTATTATATTCCCAGTTTTGATCTCGGACGTCTGGTCACTTAAAGCATATAAGAATATTCTATTACTGTTAAGCAAACTATGAATAAAACACGCCAGAACATGTGTCCTTTATCATAGCTACACGTATGACAAAAAAACGCGTGAAAATCAGTGGTATTCAGTGAGGTAAGATGAATTAAATGTGCTGACAGTTCATTGCTCCTGCCAAATGAATTGCACTGAGTGGAGCGGATCACCACTCCAAGATGGCGGCCAAGCGTCTCGTCAGCACCAGTAGCGGTCGATGCTGCGTCTACTTTTACGATGTCTATGGTTATAACGTTAGCAGTGAGTTTACAACCTCACTGATTTAACTACACAGCAAATAAAAGTTACGTTACTTAGCCAATAAACGTTAGCTTACATTCAAAACTTACCGTTCTTTGTGCAACTTCAAATGTCGAACGAAGTTGGAAGTTGTTGCCTCTCCGTCTATAATCTTCGAACCGCATGTTTTGCATATTGCAATTAGTTTTTTGTTGACCAAGTCGTAGTTTTAATACCCGAACGAAACTATCTTTGGCATAATTTTTCCTCACTGGCGCCTTGTTTGACAGCTCTTCTTCTTTGGTTGTCCTGCAATTTGATTGGATGAATGCTGTGGGATGAAAACAACGTGGATCTAATTTGATTGGCTGTTGAACTGAGAGCACACACGCTGACAGACACACACGTGCACAATGAAAGATACGAAGCGCTCCTGAATAACTTTTTAATCTTTGGGTTTTGGGGAAAGTAGCAAGTCTTGTCAAGTCAAAAGGCTCAAGTCCAAGTGAAGTCACAAGTCATTGATGTTAAAGTCTAAGTCGAGTTGCAAGTCTCTTTACATTTTCTCAAGTAGAGTCTAAAGTCATCAAATTCATGACTCGAGTCTGATTTGAGTCCAAGTCATGTGACTCGAGTCCACACCTCTGGTGACCCTCGCCCCATCCTTGTTTGTGAATGACTGATCATTTCATGGAAGCTGCTTTTATACCCAATCATGGCACCCACCTGTTCCCAATTAGCCTGTTCACCTTTGGGATGTTTCAAATAAGTGTTTGAAGAGCATTACTCAACTTTCTCCGGCTTTTTTGCCACTTGTGCCAGCTTTTTTGAAACATGTTGCAGGCATCAAATTCCAAATGAGCTAACATTTGCAAAAAATAATAACGCTTCCAGTTCAAACATTATGCATATTGTCTTTGCAGTCTATTCAATTGAATATAGGTTGAAAATAATTTGCAAATCATTGTATTCTGTTTTTATTTACGATTTACATGCCAACTTCACTGGTTTCGGGGTTTGTATACTTGAACTCATCTAGCCTACTGTCCTCGTGTATTCTCATGTCCTCAACTTGTCAAATATTATCTAGTCTAATGTCCTCTCATGTAGTCTCATGTCCTCATCTTGCCAAATGTTCTTATAGTATCTGTTCTCACATAGCCAATGGTATTCAAGTAGCTTAATTTAAACACAGTTGGATGCAGTGTGGTAGTGTCCCTCATACATGAAAGCTCTTGGGTACCCCCACCACAACACAAAAAACACATGAGCATTTGTAAAGGCAGCCTTTTTGATACAGCAGCTGTAATTGTGCAAGTGTCCCTAATGGAGTGATCGCATCATGTCTCCCACCTTAGGTATTGCACTGGTGAAGTTGTTGACGTTTTCTATGGTTTTCTCAAGCTTTGCCTGGCTCTGGTACACACTGGATTTAAGTATCTGGTTGCTGTTGAACATGCAGACGTTCCCGGCACTGCGATCACACAATTTCACATGACTCACAATATTGACAATTATCGTGATCATTTGTTAAAAAGAAACACTCACAATAAAAAGATTGTGGTGACGAGGATGCTGCAGTAGTAGATTGTTCTGCAACGCTGGAAGTCATGAGTGTCCTTTGGGTGCGTATTGTTGCCACAATTGCAGCACACCAAAAATATGAATATTATAGGCATCAGAATGATGTAGACTATGCCGATAGCTGCGCACACCAGGAAGCCCGCTTCATATTTCAACACCTAGAGACATATAAACATAGAACATGTTAGATAATGTACGTGTAGAATAGATTAGTTTGCAGCTTGCCATGATAGATATTGTATTGTGGCTAAGTATGGTCATTACAGGGAGGTACAGTACTCAGGAGATGGCAGAAAGGCTTATGGACACACATCAGCAGCCAAGCTATGCCAAATTAAATGGAGTGCTTACCCAAATCAACTGGAAACGTCCGCGGTCAGCTGGACCAAATGGACAACTGTCCATTGAGTAAGTCAGTATATTATTGGTCATGATACATGCAGCACATCACCGTACAACTACAGTACATTTAGGGACGGCGTGGCGCAGTGGAAGAGTGGCCGTGCGCGACCCGAGGGTCCCTGGTTCAATCCCCACCTAGTACCAACCTCGTCATGTCCGTTGTGTCCTGAGCAAGACACTTCACCCTTGCTCCTGATGGGTGCTGGTTAGCGCCTTGCATGGCAGCTCCCTCCATCAGTGTGTGAATGTGTGTGTGAATGGGTAAATGTGGAAGTAGTGTCAAAGCGCTTTGAGTACCTTGAAGGTAGAAAAGCGCTATACAAGTACAACCCATTTATCATTTATATGCCGTCGAACTAGCTGTGTACAAACAAAACCTGAAATAGTACTTTACAGATACTGTAATATTATTGTACATGTTTTTCAGTCAGTACAGATTGTTGTCTTATCACATTGTGTTGTGTTTTACAAACTGGTCCATTTAAAAAAAAAAGTTTTACTTTGCTTTTGTAGTAACAGCACCATATTGCAGTTAAAGAAAGAAGAACAAACCATTTGGCAGTGTTAACAGTCAAACTATTGGCAATCATAGCAGCACCACAATGGTTAGAAAAGTCACAGCTAAACCTGGTGGTGGTCTGCTCCCACTCAAGGTCAGCGTTAATCTCTATTCAATATTTCAGATCGCAAACAGCCAAGATCTAGTTAATGAAATACATGAAATATTGTTCAGGCTTGAGAGGGTGAATACCAGCGGAAGGGTGCTACGGGTTCCATCTCACACAGGCATAAAGTCAATGAATTAGCAGATCAGCCGGCAAAGCAGACACTAACGCTAAAACAGTGCAAAAAGGTAGGTACCTTTCAGAAAGGCAGAGGCAAAATCAATCATTAAAGGAAATCTTTTGAAAGAGTGGCACTTACACTGGGAAATAAGCAATACAGAACGCAGGAGCGGGAAGAACTGTAAGGGGGAGAACGAAAGAGGAAGGAATCATATCATGCATTAGATTAGGACACACTATACTGAATAAGACATTGCAACTCATAAACAAACACCCAACTGGACATGTGACAGCTGCAATGAGGTAGAGTCAGTGGAACAAACAAACATTCATTGTGGGACATACAGTAGAGAAAGGAGCAAACTAAGAGGAAGTTAGAATACATAGACAGAAGAAGATTACTCTCAAAGCGGTACTTAGCAGCAACCACAACATTTTTGTAAAGTTTATAGAAGAGACGGGTTTATGGAATAGAATTTAGTGTGGGAACTTATATATGTACTTTAGGGAGAAGGGAGGGAACTCTGGTTCACACTCCTATACAATAGGTGGCAGTAATACACCTTTAACGTTGAGTCACATCTACCATAGCATAAAAGAAGAAGAAAAAGTTCATCTTAAACTTCTCCAATACCATGAGCAAGACCAAGGGCCATTGTAGACCTGCTCAAGACAAGGCTAGAATGGCGCTTGTTGAGTACATACCTACACAACCGTGTTTAAGTCGTCTCATCTCATCTTTTATTCTACTGTTTTTGTCCCCTCATATAGTGTAATGCTCTCATTTAGTCAGCTGTCCTCCTGTAGTCTAGTCAACAGCTCATGTAGGGTCATGTTTAAAACACTTGTATTCACTGAGGCCGCAGTACCATACTAAAATGGTAGATACTGCACACATGGTTAAAGACTCTTGGGTTGCCAGCTTAAGGGATTAATAGGCGAGAGCTAGTGAAGTTTTTTTCCAATGTTTAGTAGAAAATTTACAATTTTATGCAAAAATCAAACTCACTTGTTGGATGAACTCCTGATTTGACAGCACTTTGCTCCCATTTTTAACGGCGGTCAGGATCAGATCTAGACAAGAGAGTCAAATGGAACAAATGGTGAAACTGCAGCACGGTTCAATGCACTTGAGTTATTTCAAACTTAATTGCAGCTTTTCAAAAGGGGGCGGGAATGTCTTTAAAGGTGTTTTTGTGAAGGACTAGTACAATGTCTTCTGTACAAACTCTGCTTTTGAAACAAGAGTGGAACACTTATGTTAACATATTGAATGAACATAGCACTCTGACTACAGTATATACATATATATATATATATATATATATATATATATATATATATATATATATATATATATATATATATATACATATACAGTACAGGCCAAAAGTTTGGACACACCTTCTCATTTCAATGCGTGTTCTTTATTTTCATTACTGTTTACATTGTAGATTGTCACTGAAGGCATCAAAACTATGAAACCTGTGAAGTGAAAACCATTCCAGGTGACTACCTCTTGAAGCTCATTGAGAGAATACCAAGAGTGTGCAAAGCAGTAATCAGAGCAAAGGGTGGCTATTTTGAAGAAACTAGAATATAAAACATGTTTCCAGTTATTTCACCTTTTTTTGTTAAGTACATAGCTCCACATGTGTTCATTCATAGTTTTGATGCCTTCAGTGACAATCCATCCATTTCCTACCGCTTATTCCCTTCGGGGTCGCGGGGGGCGCTGGAGCCTATTTCAGCTACAATCGGGCAGAAGGCCCTGGACAAGTCGCCACCTCATCACACCTTCAGTGACAATCTACAATGTAAATAGTCATGAAAATAAAGAAAACGCATTGAATGAGAAGGTGCGTCCAAACTTTTGGCCTGTACTGTATATATATATATATATATATATATATATATATATATATATGTGTATATATATACATAAGAAGCACTCGGAGAGTGCAGACCTAAACCTAGGCAACTCTAGTCCCACCTCACCCCCGATGTTGTGAAGTAATTGTAATTTTGACTTGTACCAATAACATTGATATTATCTTTCCTCAATTTTTCTGTCTCCTCATGCATTTACTCCATTAGCTATGAAGTAATTCTTCTGGGATAATGTATCTGGACAAATGTACGCTGATTGGCTGGTTGGTATCCTATTAGATCGCTTGTTACTATGGGCCTGGGCCAATAACACATTTAGCATGACGACATTTTGTCCTACAAATTACTGCAGAAAAACGATAATATTGCCAGCATTATTTTATGACCAAATTAAAGACTAATGTAATCATAACACATAATAATAATAACGGATGTGGCGATCGATTGGCCACCGATCGGTATCCACCAATTTTTATGAAAAAGAATATGATTGCTATTGCCGATTAATGCCTTTTAATGGCGATCACAAATGCCAATCCCCTCTGGTTGACACTGTGTTTATTTTCAGTCCCCAGCTATCTGTGTGTCTCCATACACTCCCCTAACTTAATATTAATCAACTTCTTTACAGCAAATAAACTGCATTTCTTCGTACAGTATCTTAAATATCATTAAGCCAGCTAGCAGCTACAGTAAGCTAGCTTGAAACAACAGAAAAAATAAAGGCTTATTATAGTTTAAATGTAGATGGTAGCGCATTACAGCAGAAAGTAGTGTAGATGTTGACAGGAAATTAACAAGTTGATTAACAAGAGTCATCAATCCATAAATTGGTGGGGTTAGACTTAGACTTAGACAAACTTTAATGATCCACAAGGGAAATTGCTCCACACAGTAGGTATTATCACAATGTGGTCGATACTAGAGTGATTAGGTTGATATTATTTTTTTAAATCATTTATTTTATTTTATTTGTTTATGTTTGTAAACTCAGGGAATAGTTCCTTGGACACAGGAGGACATTGAGGGCAAAACGCAAAGGATTTAAAAGAATAATAGATAGTCGTATTTTCTTTTGTTTAGTTATTGTGTACTATATCCATTGTCAATCAATCAATCAATCAAAGTTTATTTATATAGCCCTTAATCACAAGTGTCTCAAAGGGCTGCACAAGCCACAACAACATCTTGTCCCTCTCCGATTGTATGTAATAAAAGAATAAGGAAATAGTTTGAATATTGTGGTTGTATTTTTAAACTGTCAATAGTATTTACCATGAATAAGTATAAAAATGTACAGTTATTACATCAACCGATCTCGCCCATGGATGATTGGACGATCTCTAGTAACAATAATAATAGTAATAATAATGCAAGTAAGTCTTTCAAACGCAATAAGGATATTTGTCATTACTGTAATTTTTTTAACATTTTATTTGGACGGGCAATAACTTTGTATTATCCTAAATAAGTTTTATTTAATAATGATAACAGTAATAATCTGGTAGTCTTTTTAAAATTAATTTCGTTTTTGCAAACAGGTAGTAACCTGTGATTTATCACAATTAACCCAAATTCAAAAGTGTGATTAATCTGATTTAAAAAATTGACAGCACTAATATAATACAAGTTGTGATATTTTTAATGTATCCTTCTGTTGAACAGGTCTGACAATACACTGATGCCTCCTAGAAAGCATACAGGAAGGAGATATGAGAACACCAAAGACCACACACCAAAAGCAGTCCAAACAAAGGAGCACATAAAGGTTAAATATTAACGTGGTGGAAACATAACCTACTTGTTAACCTCTCATCCACTGCACGGGTCACATTCATCCCAACCATTCATTGAAGGTACCGCTAAAGTGGTTCCTGTTTGTCTTTCTTTCGACATTTTTGTGCATCTTGTCGTGATCATTTTAATTGTGTAGAGCTGTTTGCTCTGTTTCCAAGTACTAAGGGAGGAACCTTATCTCATCCTCACGGTTCATTCAGTGCGTGCCTTGCTACTAGAGTCATGCTTTGCTTATTTATTTTGGCATGGTATTGGTACAAAATACAAACCATAAAACTATTAAGTAGTGTTGTCCCGATACCAATATTTTGGTACCGGTACTTTGGTCAAAATGTTGCATAGATTTGACCATCTTAAAGCCGCTTCCTGATCGTTTCTTCAAAATATGTCGTGGTTTGTGCAGCCCTTTGAGACACTTGTGATTAAGGGCTATATAAATAAACTTTGATTGAATACACCGTATTGTGGGTAGTCTTCTTTAAGTTCTCCTCCAAGGCCAAGCCCCCTTAGACTGCAATTCTACTGTCAACCATCTTGTAGTTTCTACCACTTCCATTTTACTGACAGGTATAAGGTCAAACGATACGCTACTTTTAATTAAAAATGGCAACAGCAGAGGATGCATGTGCATGTGGCCCACAACAAAAGGATAAATAAAAAGAAGGAACATTTTGACTACAACAAAAATGGCAACCTATTACAACCTCTACCGTGACGTAACTAAGGCAAAATACATCCCTAAAGTTTCAAATTCCAAATGGCTTGTTTGGAGCAAGTTTAGACTTAGACTTGGACAAACTTTATTGATCCACAAGGGAAATTGTTCCACACAGTAGCTCAGTTACAAAGGATGAAAGGGGTAAGAATGGAAAAGATAATGCAGGTATAAAGTAGACTAGAAATGTACCATAGTTGTTGCGTCTTTGACGCATGGCTGAGATTGTCGTGTTCCTTCCAAGGCAGAAGACAAGTAGGAGCGGCGTGCAGGTAAGATTTAAGTTATTTTTTATTATTTTAAGGCAGGATCAAAATTACAAAACAGCAAGCGTGGGGCTAAACAAAAACCAAAATGTCACCAAGGGTGAAAAACGGGGAATGCTGGAGGGCAGAATAATCTAAAGAGCGAGGAGAAAACCAGGGGAACGTAAATGTTGCTTATTGCAAACATTGACCCAGCAACTATTGCTGGGTGACAGGAAACTATAAAGGGGAGTGATTAACCAAAACACCTGGTGGGCACACTAATTGCAAAACTAAGACAGGTGAGGAGAATCAGTGCCCATGGAAACCAACAATAAACAGGGAAAGAGGGTGCACCCAGGAAACAGACTAAAACAGAAACATAACCAACATAAATCATGCCATGATCCGGGTAACGGATCATGACAATAGTAGCAATATAAAATATAACATATATGTAATATATACATATTATATATACAGTATATAGTATATACTGATATATTATATTATATTATATTTTAATATAATACATACAATATATAACAAATCCCAATTACCATGTACAATATTAGAAAGTTTAGAAAAACGCACAATTTTTTTATAAATATCTTTGCCATGCCTCCATGGACTGATTTCACATTTTCAGAACTTACGGGCATCCCACAGGTACAGGTACAGGTAAGAAAAGTTGTTTTTGCGTAATACCTTTAAAAGCGGCTTTGAACTATGGAACATTGGCCACGCCTGTTTGCCTTGCCGCCTGTAACCGCTTGTCACTCGCGCGGGACGCGAATAAAATGTGTCAACACTTAACATGCATTACGTTATGGCGATTGAACTCAAATCTCTACCATAGGCCAATTTTATATCGCTTGTATCACATATCGTTTGTATTACAGAAGCCCAATTGCTAGCGATGTGTTGGTCAACTTTTGATCTCAAAAATATTATCTTTGGAATCAATGGAAACAGAATGAATCAGTTCTGTTAAACCACACGTGTCAAATTCAAGGCCACATTATTTTATGTGGCCCGCGAAAGCCTGGAAATAATATGCGTTAATAAAATGCTTAATCTTTTCTTACTGAATATATTTCTTCTTTTCCTTTTGACATTAAAAATCATGTACTGCATGCTATTGCATCCATCCATCCATTTTCTACTGCTTGTCCCTTTTTGGGGTCGCGGGGGGTGCTGGAGCCTATCTCAGCTGCATTCGGGCGGAAGGCGGGGTACACCCCGGACAAGTCGCCACCTCATCGCTCTTTTAAAATTAAATTTCATCAAAATCAAAATATTATATTATCATGTATTCCAAAAATATTTTTTGTTAAAATAAAGATAAATGCTGTACTTAAATATCTGCTTGACCTATGATTTCAAGACAAATTATCAATCAAATTGTACACTGTAAAATTGACAAAAGATTTTACAGTTAAATAGAGGTTTTTACTGTAAAATCAACTTTGGTACTGTTTTTTTTCATATACAATAAGACACTAAAACACTAAAAAACAAACAAAAAAAACATTAAGACAGGATTTTACGGTAAAAAAAAACAAAAAACTGGCAGCTCTGTTTTACAGCTAAAAACAGTGGTATTGTTTTTCCATTCCATTCCATTTATTCAATTTGTTTATATGCTGTAAAAAACAACAACACTGCTTTTAGTGTTACATTCTGGTGACTGAGCTGCCAGTTTTTAAAGTAAAATTTAAATCTTATGATTTCAAAACAAATTATCAAATTGTAGACTGTAAAATCGACGATAGATTTTAAGGTTAAATTCCGCCGACTGAGTTTTTTACCGTAAAATCAACTTTGGTACTGTTTTTTTCCATATGCAGTAAGACACTAAATTTAAAAAAAAAAGATTTAATGGTAAAAACAAACAAACTTGCAGCTGTTTTACAGCTAAAAATAGTGGTATTGTTTTTCCATCCTATTCCAATTATTCAATTATTTTATATGCTGTAAAAACCCACTGCTTTTACTGTGAAATTCTAGTGACTTAGCTGCCAGTTTTTAAAGTAAAATTTTAATATTTTTTTCGCAGCTTGTGTAAAAAAATATGTTGTTAATGTATCATATATATATATACATGTATATTCATATATTACTCATTGTTAAAAGCGACCCTCTGAGGGCAACCATAACTGCAACGTGGCCCTCAATGATAACGAGTTTGACACCCTGAGTTAAACGGTCGCCAAAAAAGCAAAATGTCCTTTAAAGCTGGTTGAACAAACATCTGCTGATGTCATCCATTATGGTGGTGCGACGTTACAAATTTAGACTGCAATGGTTCCACTTGCATACTACTGGATACTAACCTTCAGGAAAGGGACTGGGCTGGACACAAGCGAGGAATGAATGGACCACACTAGCCATGAAGTTGGCACCACTCGGAGCCAACTCAACCACGTCAGAGTAGTTATGCTGGACTGCGGTTTGTAAGATATTATTTGCTGAGCATTCAGCCGGAGAACCGACCGCCTGGGCCGTGGTGAGTTGTAGCATCCCCAGTCCCACAGCCGCGCTGAACACTGCAGCTATGCCTCGCCACCTCCTGCCTCTCACTCCCCAACATGACTTCATCCTGACCCGACAAAAGGGCGGACCGTCAGTGGCTCATGAACTGCGTCTCACCTGAAAACGACAAAGGGAAAGCCACAAAATAAATCACGGAACCCCGTAACTGAATAACGAGCATTTCTCAGAACTGTGACGCCTCTTTTTTTGAATACGTTCATCCAAGCGTGTGCCATCATAGTGAGAAGGAAGTGCTGACATTTAAATCATGGTATAACAGGGAACAAGAGTACCTGTGTTCATACTGTAAACACAACACAGACCCCTCTCTTGTTGCAAACTGGTTTTATTCCAGTAAGACACAGCAAAGCGTTCAATTCAATGAAAGAAAGGCTAATTATCGTCATGGTATCTAGCGTTTTCTTTGGTAATTTAGCCGAGCTCAGAGAGGACGCTTTATCAACTCCAGTAGTTTGATCTCACACTGCAACTATTTCCAATCCTCAATAAAAAGCAATCAGTATTTTCATCTCTCAGTAAATCTTAGAACCAACAATAGTCATTACTCACCCAAAGTCTTTACAGTCTTTGCTGCACAATAATTTAAATTCAGTTGAATTCCCATTACAGTAAATATACATTTACCCTTCTTTTATCGAACATGACATGGTAGCATCAGGGTTATGACACCGGTTACATCATATTAGTCATCAAATATATAATTTGCATTGGAATCATTTTAAGTGGTGTTGTGTTGTCAACAACAGCAAGTTTTCAAATAAGTCAATTCTGAACAGCAATAGTTTGGATTATTTTCAATATATGCTCTTTGACGTACATCAACATGTCTGAAGAGAAGTACAGAACAGTAAGAAAATAGGGCATTTAATCTTTGTATATGCACCAAGTAAGGGATGGTTAACCTTAATCCAAAGAAATGTTTGTAATCATACATTATTTACGAGCATTTGTGTGTTAAATGTTTCAAATGTTCTGAGGTTCTTTGTTTTTTAACTGCTTTATGCATGAACTTCTCTTGCATATCATATATGGCACACAGGGCTGTGTTACTGTTAATGGACTAACCCAAATTAATCCTAATTAAACATTACAAATAAGATATAATTATAAATACTCGTACTTTTTTTCATTTATCTTGATTATTGTACTTGTTACTGCTATTTTCATTATTTAGTGTTCATTTATCATATGTAGTATTTAATATTGTTGATATTTTATAAATGTTGACATTATTTTCTGAAAAAAAAAGGCCAGGTCATTAAAGCGTGCCATTATTATCATTATGATACAATATGAATTCCTACCATTGTAAATTGTTTTTATCTAGAATTATAAATTAATATAAATAAATATTGCTATTTTTGTTATGATTCACAAACTATATACAGTAGTACAATGTTATAAATAGCTTTTTTGTATTTGTATTTTAAGAAAATATTATTTACAGTACATACTGTATATATTTACTTTACCAGTGTTTTAATCACATAAAGTCATCAAACTGTAATGCCTATTAAAAATTTAAAAAAAGGCAGATTTGGATTAGTCTGGTGCACATAATTTAAAACCTCAATCCCATCCAACAGCTTTTGGGAGGAACTGGGAACGAGATTTGACCTTAGACCTCACAAATATTCCCCCAACTTTATATTTTCTTTATTGTTACCTCTCATAGGTGGTGGCCAAGTATGCAAACATGTTGTACCTGTCGTGCACAGATGTCAAACTCAAGGGGCACCAGATCTGGCCTGCCGCGTCTTTTTATATGCCTGGAAATTATATTTATCTTTTCTTACTAAATGTATTTGTTCTTTCCATTTTGACAGAAAAAATACATCTACTGCTTGCATATCTTTTAAACTTGAATACTATCGAATAATGCAACACATAATGTATTATTCTATATTTCAAACATTTTGTCAAAATAAAAATACTTAAAGCCCCACTTAAGAACTTTCAGTTTTGGTTGATTTTGGCGGCGCTAGTGGACAGAAGCGGTAGTGTTTTGCCTGAAGGAAGACCGCATTTCCCATGAGGACCAGCGCATAGCGTCATAAATTGTCAGAAACTACTGTCACGTACATACAAACTGACACGATAATGCCACAATGATTTAGTATGACTTATCTTTCCACAGAAAGAACCTACTTATTTTACTCAAACTTTATATTTGCAGTTTGCAGTCATCGCATTGTTTTTTCTTTATAGAGTACTTTTGAGTTTGTTGTGTGGCTGTCATGTCAGTGTGGACCTGCGAACTATCAAGATGGTGGCTATTTATTGCTACCACGCAAATTAACATTACCATTGTGATTTGAGCATCAAAAATTACCTACTGGTAAAGCAGAAACAGAGCCAAGGCATCAGTCTGAAATCCCTCCTCATGTTTGAGGTCACACCAGCAAGTGAAAGCCGGACCAATGTTGATCCTTGACTGTCCTTTTATTTGGGTAATCTCTCTTTTTCTTTTTTTTGTCTCCTCAGACAAAACTTTTTGTTTTTTGTTGTTTTGCAGCTTCTGCCAAGACAGCAGTAATTGCACGTAGACATTCGCATAAACTTAAATAAATAATGATAAATGGGTTGTACTTGTATAGCGCTTTTCTACCTTCAAGGTACTCAAAGCACTTTGACACTACTTCCACATTTACCCATTCACACACACATTCACACACTGATGGAGGGAGCTGCCATGCAAGGCGCTAACCAGCACCCATCAGGAGCAAGGGTGAAGTGTCTTGCTCAGGACACAACGGACATGACGAGGTTGGTACTAGGTGGGGATTGAACTAGGGACCCTCGGGTCGCGCACGGCCATTCTTCCACTGCGCCACGCCAACTTCCGTCTTTGCAACGAATTGGGAAAGGGGGAGTGACGTATGGCGTAAAGGAAGTAAGCACATTTGTAGTTTTTATTATGGCAGGGTTCCTGCCATCCTCCTCAATATTGCTAAGTGCCTGTGAAAGCGATGCAGACCTACCCAGGCCATGACAGAGGTGTCATTCAACGAGTCGTAAGTCCATGTATGATCCCAAAAGTTATGAAAATACTTTATGAAGGTTGAAAAGTTACTTACTGCTGCTTTTAATATCTGCTTGAGTTATGGTTTGAAAGCAAGTCATCCATCAAATTGTACACTGTAAAAATGGCGGTAGATTTTATCATACAAAAAAAAATACTTGGGTCAGTTGCCTGACTTTTAATGCAAAAAACACTGCGATATTGTTGTTGTTTTTTACAGTGTGCCTAAAAATATATCTCAGTGCATTCAATCAATCGCAACTGGACTGTTTGGTTTGTTTTAGAAGACGTGTAGCCTCTCATCCCAGTAGGCTTCATCAGTTCATGCTCATAGACTTAGATTGGTCAGATCTAGTCTTAAACTTAGATTGGTCAGATCTGGTCTTATACTTAGATTGGTCAGATCTGGTCTTAGACTTAGATTGGTCAGATCTGGTCTTATACTTAGATTGGTCAGATCTAGTCTTAGACTTAGATTGGTCAGATCTGGTTTTAGACTTAGATTGGTCAGATCTGGTCTGATTGAATTGATTGATTGATTGAAACTTTTATTAGTAGATTGCAAAGTACCGTACATATTCCGTACAATTGACCACTAAATGGTAACACCCGAATAAGTTTTTCAACTTGCTTAAGTCGGGGTCCACGTAAATCAATTCATGGTACAAATATATACTATCGTCATAATACAGTCATCACACAAGTTAATCATCAGAGTATATACATTGAATTATTTACATTATTTACAATCCGGGGGTGGGATGAGGAGGGTTTGGTTGATATCAGCACTTCAGTCATCAACAATTGCATCATCAGAGAAATGGACATTGAAACAGTGTAGGTCTGACTTGGTAGGATATGTACAGCGAGAAGAGAACATAGTGAGTTCAGATAGCATAACAACGAGTATATACATTAGAAATACATTTGATTATTTACATTTGGTTATTTACAATCCGGGGAGGTGGGATGTGGAGGGGGGAGGGTGTTAGTCAGGGGTTGAAGTTGCCTGGAGGTGTTTTAGTGCGGTTTTGAAGGAGGATAGAGATGCACTTTCTTTTACACCTGTTGGGAGTGCATTCCATATTGATGTGGCATAGAAGGAGAATGAGTTAAGACCTTTGTTAGATCGGAATCTGGGTTTAACGTGGTTTGTGGAGCTCCCCCTGGTGTTGTGGTTATGGCGGTCATTTACGTTATGGAAGTAGTTTGACATGTACTTCGGTATCAGGGAGGTGTACCAATACTTAGATTGGTCAGATCTGGTCAAGCGGCTGGTGCCAAAACCTCACTAGGCTTCATCAGTTCATGCTCATAGACTTAGATTGGTCAGAGCTAGTCTTAGACTTAGATTGGTCAGATCAAGTCTAGCGGCTCGTGCTAAAACGCCAAATATTTATACTCCAAAACCAGGAGGGTATGCCTTGGCAATGATGGTTTCGCCCTATTGTGGTGAGAAAAACAACTGATTTGATGCAAACGAGCAATCCTACTGCCAAACCCAACGACAGTCGTCTAGACATCTAAAAATATATATTTAATAACCAAATGCAAAGGCAATTGTGTAATAATATGAGGCGAATCCTTATACATTTATATTAATATTATTTACTGATACAAGGTGCCCTCTGAAGGCAGCCATAATTGCGATGTGGCCCTCAATGAA
Organism: Nerophis lumbriciformis; assembly: GCF_033978685.3. Taxonomy (NCBI): domain Eukaryota; kingdom Metazoa; phylum Chordata; class Actinopteri; order Syngnathiformes; family Syngnathidae; genus Nerophis; species Nerophis lumbriciformis. Next base: position 15,553,702 of record NC_084549.2, on the reverse strand, counting down.
AACAAGTGTTTCGTGCATATACATCACATCTCAAGTGTGCTACTCTGCATTTTACCTACAACTGAATACAATGTCCCATGCGTGTTTTATGAATGAACAAAGAAAGTGCAATATGAAAGCAGAGAAACTATAGTAAGAGTTTAAAAAGGCTCACCATCCACTGCTCATTGACGCCCTGTGATCCGCCATAGACTTACGCGGCGGTCCCACGCTGAGCTGATATGATCTGCTGGTGGCAACAAGTTGACTGTGTAGATTGTCTCTCCTTAAGAGCACGGAGAAGGAAGGGAAGGAGGAGGGTCGCTGAGATAGATGAGGGTGTGACGTCAGATGAGATTACTGTGACGGAAGTAAATAGAAACATGATCTGTTCCCACAGACTTCCCTGCAATAGAGTGTAAAAAAACATATTGCACTTATTAATTAACATGGGAGGAATGAAACTCATTTGAATCCGCACAACACACCTGGGGCCTCATGTATTTTTTGACGTTTTTGTTTAATAGCTCAATAAATTAGAAAATGTATTACTTTGCATGTTTTCTGTTTTTTTTCTTCTTTACAGATGGCATTTTAGTCTTAATATTTTATCTGTTTTAATGACAGAGCTTATATTGTTTAAAATATTGGTTTGTGCTCACTGTAATATTTATTTCAATGAACATTGTGTAATGAATAAAATATATTATAATTATTTATTATTTCTGGCAGATGTTGTGGCGTCGTACTCTGTTCAGCGGTCCTTGAACGTGCCATGAAAACACCTCCGTCTTGTGTTCCTGAGTATGGAACAATCACTCTGTCCTGAGAGTGCAGCGAAAGTGAACAATCGAATATCGTTGTTGCTCAGACAATAATGTGTTTGTACAAGTTTAGATTGGGGTGGACCCTTCTTAGTGTTTCCCATATTCGTGTATTCAAATGCAGATTTGGCTCTTCCGGTTCACCCTCGCTCATAAGCAAATTATAATGGAACAATGGCAGTTTAGCATAAAAGCTCCACGACAACCCTAATACACGCTTGGTTTGCCAAAGAATAAGACGTAGCAGAAATTATATGTGATGCATTTTAGCCACTTTGTCAATATATTTACATATTAAAAGTGAAAGAGAGGTAAATGTAAATAAATGTATCTCACTCATAAATGTATTTATTTAATCAAATACAAAATTGCACTAACACAATGTGCAGAAAACCTCGAGAAGCATGCAATCTAACTTTTATACTGTAACTTCCATAAATGCTAAGAAAACACAGCTTTGAGACATGCAGGTGTCCCATACCTGTAATTGTAATCATTTTAATGATTTTAATGAACGTGACGCTACGCCACAGCAAAATAAAAGTCGCCACATCTTAAAAGGGACGTAATATGCAAAACCAAATTGTATTGCCTATTGGTACCTTTTTTTGTGTAATTTGGATCTGCATGAGTACCGAAAATGTAAAATCAAACCATGGAGGCATTTCGGAGATACTTGTAAAACACTCTTGCCTTCCTTCATACTTCCTCAAAACGAGCTGTTTGAAATTTGGTCTCCTCGTCTGTTTTGGCCATGCACATCCATCTTCTTCACCTTCTTCCTGATGTCGACCATTTTTCAGCCTGTGTGCTGCTCTCTGAGCCCACAGCATTGACAGGCTGACAATCTCAGACCTCTTTCGTTCGCTCGAAAAACACAGGAAAGGAGAATTCTGATTGGGTAAAGTTTTCAGATCTCAGGCACCAAGGCTAATTTCAGTTTGATTTGTAAGGGGCGTGGCCTGGGTGTGGTCTGGCCCTGCCCAAGCACGCAGACATCTGCTTGTTGATTAGGATATAACAATTAAATGTGCTTTGATTAGTGCACACGCACGCTTTAAAACAATTTTTAGGAGGAAATCCACCCAACTCTTAATACATGAGGCCCCTGGTGTACAAACGATAGTCTGATTTGAGTCATTATGACAAGAAAAGGGAAGAGGATATTACTCACAAGTTCAGTTTGCAGCAGGACAACATGAGAGCTCCACTGTCCAGACATCACTGGATGATGCACTGGCATGAAAAACACCCAGTGCCACTGAGTAGGCGTATTCAAATCTTCAACCATGTCCTTGTCTTCATGCAAATGAAGCAAAATGGAAAATTATATGCTCTGTTGAACCCATCAAGTGCACAATGGCCTTTACGGGCCTTCGCGTCGTCAGTCACTCACATATAGGGCTGGGAACCGGGTCTTACATTATACCGTCCAAATTTTTAAACGTCAATTCTAGGGCTGCAACAACTAATCGATTAAAATCGATTATAAAAATAGTTGGCGATTAATTTAGTAATCAATTTGTTGGATCTGTGCTATGCGCATGTGCAGAGGCAATGATTTTTTTTTAAATTTTTTTTTAATAAACCTTTATTTATAAACTGCAACATGTACAAACAGCTGAGAAACAATAATCAAAATAAGTATGGTGCCAGTATGCTGCTTTTTTTTTTCAATAAAATACTGGAAAGGATAGAAATGTAGTGTCTCTTTTATCCGATTATTAATCGATTAATCGAAGTAATAATCGACAGATTAATCGATTAAAATAATCGTTAGTTGCAGCCCTAGTCAATTCCTATTTTTTAAGCTCAGCCCGAAATAGCTGCAACAGAGGCAGCTAAGCAGCTGTCTATCTCCATACACCTTGTGGAGCTGCTCCTCCAAGTCAATAATATTCCATTGCGGCAAAAAAGTAGCATTATCACTGGAGCACAAGGATAAAAATGTTACCCACAGGATAAGAGCAAGCAGGACTATGCAAGCTAATTGCTAAAGTAGCTTGAAACAACATAAGAAATAAGTGCTTAGTAAAGTTTAAGAAGTTTGGTTGGAAGCATGTTACAGCAGAAAGTAAGCAGCTATTAACAGGAAATTAACAAATAAGAGCTAAAGAGAGGATAATACAACAATAACTGTTGGGCTGCTCTGTTGCAGTTTAGCGGCCACTGCCAGACATACATGTAAGAGGAAGACGTATCAATCCATTAATTGGTAGTGTTGATACCAAGGGTGGTATCAGTATATAATCAACACTAGAGTGATTAGATTGATATTTTTATTTCACCAAAATCTTTTTTTGTTGTTTTACTCATGTTTAGAAACTCAGGAAATAATTATTTGGACACAAGATGACTGTGAGAGTTAAAACCAAAGGATTTCAAAGAGTAGTAGATAGTTGTTTTTGCTTTTGATTAGTTATTATGTACTATTGACTTTGTTTTGCTCAAACAATTGTATGTAACAACAGAAAATAGGCAAGTAATACATGTAGGGGTGTAACGCTACATGTATTTGTATTGAACCGTTTCGGTACGGGGGTTTCGGTTCGGTTCGGAGGTGTACCGAACGAGTTTCCACACCGACATATTAAGTAGCATGTTGTGTAAACAATGCACACCGAGGCACAACACACAGCATGCGAGCAACGACCGGGCTACTACAACATGTAAAAGCCAGAGCTGGAAGACCCTCCTGCCTCGTTAAGATCTCCCGTTTGGGAACACTTTGGCTGTGCGATACAACAGCGGAGGACGGAGGTTTGCCGACATTGTTCAGCAGCTGCTTCTGACAACACGTCAAACATGCTAACCCATTTGAAGCGTCACCACCGCATTCAAGCAGCCTCTCCTCGGCGAGTCAGGCAGGGCTAAAGCAATAACAAATGTTTTTATAGCAGCAGATTTAAGTCCATATTGCATTAAAAACTAGATTTTGACCGACTTCTATGGTGGAAGAACAATGAGTTAATCTGAGAGGCTGAGTTGACTTGAAACTATTTATTGTTGCACTTTTTATATGTAGAAGAAAAGTTGTGTCATTTTATTTAATCTGAGCAACAACTTGATGCAGTTTAATGTTGATTAACGTGGACCCCGACTTAAACAAGTTGAAAAACTTATTGAGGTGTTACCATTTAGTGGTCAATTGTACGGAATATGTACTGTACTGTGCAATCTACTAATAAAAGTCTCAATCAATCAATCAAAAAAAGCACTTTATATATAGAAAGGTTTTGTTAAGAAAACATTCTGAGCCTTATCTTATTTAGTTTTTATTTTATATATGTTGACCACATTAACCCTGGCAATGGACCCTGTGTGTATATGTATGTTATGCCATTGTTTACAAATTTGGTAAATAAATAACCAAAAAATGTATATTTTGTTGTTTTCTTACTGTACCGAAAATGAACCGAACCGTGACCTCTAAACCGAGGTACGTACCGTACCGAAATTTTTGTGTACCGTTACACATCTAAATACATGTAATTAGTATTGGCCGTTTTCAGTCGTGGGTTATCGATATCAGCAGCAAAATACCCTGATTGGAACATCCCTGTATGATCCCTAACACATAAACAACAGGATGTGAAATTATTTTGTATGAGGTGTTCAAAAACAAAGTACATTTTTTGTGAAAGTGTACTACTTTGGAACAAAACTTCAGAGCATTTATATTCAAATATAAATTATTAATATTTACATACTGCTTGAAAATGTCCCTGTGAGAAATTCACAGAAAATGTATGACCCTGCTTCTTAAAAAAAGGGACCGGAATCGCCCAAATTGAAACAATGCCCAACCCTTTTTGTACACTAAAAAGGTTAAATCAGGGTTGGCATGCAAACATTATTATAACCATAGGCACTAGAAATATACATTGCAAAATAGTAGTATTTTTTCTTTTTGTTCCTGTTTCAGTAGTTAAACAGTAAACACAGACCCAATAGACACGAGTAACCTTGTTTGCACTTGATTCTTATTTGCGTGTTTTGTGGCGTTATATTTAGCATGTAGCATGTACCGGTAGTTGCCAAGCAGGCTACTAACTGTTAATTACTAAGGCCTGATAACGTTACAATTTAATTCAGAAAAATTATTTTCTTGTGTTTCAAGTACATGGGCCAGACGTGGCCGTCCAAGAGGCCGGGGAGGTCTGTTACCGTGTAGTTTCAATACTGGGACCAAAATTGTTCAATCTTTGTATAAATTACATTTGTAAAGTTACAAAAGACTTATAATTGCTGTCATGACCCAACACCCTAAAGTGATTGTTACCCAGTATTCAAACTTCATTGCAATTTTTTATCATTCAAACCAGATCCAAGCAACCACGCCAGTCAATCTCTTTAGGCCACATGAGAGAGAGAGAGCCCAGAGATGTAGACCACCCACAGTGAGCAAGACAGCTGCCATCATATCTTCAGGACTCATTCAGAGCATGAGAAAGGGAAATGATCATTTGCGCAGAAAAGATCCCCTAAGGGAATAAGCGGTAGAAAATGGATGGATGGATAGATCCAGCAGCATTCTCTCACCATCACAGTCCAAACACCAAAGGAAGAAAGGATCCACTGAACCAGCACTTAGCAAGCCGATGCCATCTAGTGGTCATGAAGGCCCACATCAGCCAGTCAGTGCCACACCAGTGAGCAGACATGCTTCTTCATCTCCTCAAGGCAACCGATATGGTATGATGATGATGATAAATGATGAGGATTAGTCACGGGCATGCAGAGTCACAAGTCAATTCTGGTATTTCAACAACTCTTTGTCACAGTTGTCGTGACTCCAAGATGCAGGGATAGATGGTGATGTGCAGGTAGAAGAGTTTCATTAAACTGGGAAAAAGAACAAAAGTTGCAAAGAGCAGGCAAGCGCAGAGTACTGTTCGGATCTCCCCTTTTAAAGTACAAGTATAATGGAAAAAAATGTTGACGATCATGTCACACCGCGGTGAGGGATGTGTTGTCTGGGTTTCTTCTGTCTTGTGAATTGCATGTTTTATTTTGAAAAGTAACTCCTCTCGTTTCAGATCACTTGCCCTTCCTTTTGTGTCATCAGTCTGACGTCATCCCTGACCCCTGATTGTTTCCACCTGTTTCCCATTTACCCTCATGTGTCTTATAAGCCCACGCCTATTATTATATATTTTATATATATATATATATATATATATATATATATATATATAATATATAATATAATAATAATATATATAATATAATATAATAATATATAATATATATAATAATATATATATATATATATATATATATTATATATATTATATTCGTGCCACACTAGCATCCCGTCCATGCCTTGCCTCGTCTCACGTTTATATACCTTGATCCTGAATTCCTCCGTTGCTATTTTGGGTTTTCTTTTTTCCTCCTCAACAGAGTGATTTTATGTTATTTAGTTTTACAGTTATCAGTTTTTCTTACGATTCTTTCTTTCCTCAAATTTTTGAGTGACATTTTTTGTTAACCTTTATTAGATTAGAGAAAGTGTAGAATTTTTCATAGCCATTGTTTCTTCCTACTGTTGGAGCGTTTTGTGTTAATAATAAGTTTCATAGCATATCAATTATAGTTCGTCATTGTTTTTGTGTTTTCCTCCTTTCGGAGTGATTTTCGGTTGTTCCTTTTTTTTGGAACTTTTTTCGCCGACTAGTTTTGTTATTGTAGATATTGAATTATTTTGACACTGGAGGTGAAAGGAGGCTGTCAAAATAAAAGCCTGCCGAAATATTCCCTATTCTGCATCTGAGTCCTATCCTTTTGACCAAGCCTGACAGATTAATATACATCCCTGATTTATAACACCAAAAGACTTACAAAGTTTTCGACTAAATAGATATGATCGAGGGCAGCACGGTGCCACAGGGGTTAGTGCATGTGCCTCACAATAGAAGGTCCCGAGTAGTCCTGAGTTCAATCCCGGGCTCGGGATCTTTCTGTGTGGAGTTTGCATGTTCTCCCCGTGACTGCGTGGGTTCCCTCTGGGTACTCCGGCTTCCTTCCACCTCCAAAGACATGCACCTGGGGATAGGTTGATTGGCAACACTAAATGGGCCCTAGTGTGTGAATGTGAGTGTGAATGTTGTCTGTCTATCTGTGTTGGCCCTGCGATGAGGTGGCGACTTGTCCAGGGTGTACCCCGCCTTCCGCCCGAATGCAGCTGAGATAGGCTCCAGCACCCCCTGTGACCTCAAAATTGACAAGCGGTAGAAAAATGGATGGATGGATGGAGATATGATCAAAGAAATATAAATCTCACAGAGATTCCTGAGCCATAATGAGCATGAGCAGTCACGTGTTCCGTGACGTGCATGCGGGACCACCACAGTTCCCTTCAACAAGAACATACCTATTCCCGGTACATACTTTGTGAGAGACAACAGAAATTACTTTGGGACAAATTATGATCCAGAACCTTATACTTATTAGCCTGAAGTTTAGAAGCTGTGTGCTAAACAGATCCAGCTTTAGTGAAACACAGGCATCATGCAGTAGTATTACTTAGACCTAAACAAGAAATACAAATTACAAACATAATAAAACAATCACTTACTGTACAATGTCTGCTATCACTGGAATGTCGACTGATGGAATGTTCATATATTTCTGTTAAGACAAAGAATTAATCATAATTTTCTTTAAGGGTTAAATAAAAAACAAGTGCCAAAAAAACTAGTGCCTTTTCGTGTGTTTCTCGAAATCATTTATTAATTATGTCTACAACCTTCTACTATTAAGGTGGTAAGCATTATTTATAATCTGGAATTAGCATTCACCAACTCAGAGGCGACGCAGTAGCAGGACCCCGCGGCCGGCTCAATATTTCATTATAGCAGCAAAAGCTAGTTAGCGCTCTATGATCAATGTGCCGCTATAAAATAGATTGTCTGCGTTAACCCTTATAATAACAATATCGCTAATACTTGGTTCATATTCAGGTCACAGGATGGAAATGGAGCATTTTGAACCGGCAAGGCGAGCTGATCACTGGGACTCGACAACCTCGTTGTTTGGGAGTAAATGTGAAATAAAAGTGAACAAAAAACTAAATCGCATCAAATATTCACTATTTACTTTGTTACATGCTGTAAAAGTAGTCAGTGACACGCCATTTGTGTTATTAGTCTCAACCAGAGTTAACCAGATGCTTAAACTAACAGGCTAACGCTAAATCTGATGTCTTTATGTTGTCACCGTGAGAATAAAAAGTGACATTTATTATATATATATATATATATATATATATATATATATATATATATTGTTGATCAAAGCTGAAATGGACCATAAGGATTCGCCTGACCCTCATGAATTTATCATTTACTGAGAGGACGACTTTCTGACTGTTGGACACTGTGGATAAAAACCTGACTTTTTATGTAAAATCCAGGACACTTTGTTTTTAAATCATATCATTTTTGTATCATATTGCTTTGTATTTTATTTACTTACACTTAAGTAAAATTAATATGACCTAATATTGTCAGTTTATTTACATGGTATCATTGTAGAAATATACTATTCCACTTATCCATACGGGCAGCACGGTGGAAGAGGGGTTAGTGCGTCTGACTCACAATATGAAGGTCCTGAGTAGTTGTGAGTTCAATCCTGGCCTCGTGATCTTTCTGTGTGGAGTTTGCATGTTCTCCCCGTGACTGCGTGGGTTCCCTCCGGGTACTCCGGCTTCCTCCCAACTCCAAAGACATGCACCTGGGGATAGGTTGATTGGCAACACTAAATTGGCCCTAGTGTGTGAATGTGAGTGTGAATGATGTCTGTCTATCTGCGTTGGCCCTGCGATGAGGTGGCGACTTGTCCAGGGTGTACGCCGCCTTCCGCCCGATTGTAGCTGAGATAGGCTACAGCGCCCCCCGCGACCCCTAAGCGAATATAGCGGTAGGAAATGGATGGATGGCACTTATCCATACGCCATCAGCCTGATTTAATTACCCTGAACTGTGAAATGCGGTGGAAACACAAATGATACACTTCTACAGGAGCATATAGTTCCAGGAACCTAAAGTTCCTGAACTTTCGGTGGAAATCGGCCAATTGTGTTTTGTACTTGAACAGAAAGAAGTGAATAGCAAATGAGACTCCCTATAGACTCTGCTTTAAAGGGGAACTGCACTTTATTTGGAATTTTGCCTGTCATTCACAATCATTATGAGACAAGAAAACAAAAGTTGTTTTTTCGCTGTTTAACATTAAAAATTGTCTCGTTCTAGGTGGCTAGCAATGCAGCTAATAAGAGCAATCAATTCTACCACTAAATCACTTTAAAAACGTTTTCAAAAACCGTCAACAATACTTCATTTACATTCCGTAATTTGTATAATAACCAAGCTGTAGCGACATTGTTATTGTAGGAGGAAACACTGAGGAACTTGTTTTAATGAATACTTAGGCTTACTATGCTACTGCATTGTAATGTTGGTCATTATGGTGGAACTCGGAGAGACAATTCTTTTCTCAGGCGGTACCACTGGTCTCCAGTGTCAGTATTTGAATTCAAAAGTAAATAAGTGTCCTCTTCTTGAACATTCCGTCACTTATTTGGAAGGAAGTATTTTATTTATTCATATATTCTGAAAAGTACTGACCTGCTTCAGCATCTTAATTTGACTCCTTCGGGCTTCCTCTTCTATGTATCTAGATTGAAAATGGCGCCATGACACTGCGCAGACTGGCGCATGCGTAGAAAGCTCACTCCGACGCATTAGGGAAAACTAGTCTCCAATAGCGTAATCATTTTAAAAAGTCAAGCACAATCTAATGTGTTTATGTAATAAGCTTTAAAAGTTAAGCACAATCTAACGTGTTTATGCGTTTTTAATAATAATTGCATGAATTCCTTTTTTCTAGTGCATGTAAACGTACTGATGGCATTTACAGGTCTAAATTCCGAGGGGGTCCTGAACGCCGCATATAAAAAAAAACATGATTGCCATTCAAGGCATTAAATAACAACTCAGAGGTCAAAACAAGACGTTCTTTAAATGTGATTATTTTATTTGTGCATCTGATGCATGATTCAGATGGACAGGGAGCCTACAACAGCAAAAAAACAACAAAAAACACTTAAATATCTTGATTGTGAACCATTCTGAATGTACTCGGGCACTGCCACTCAACCAGCATTTACTGACTCGGCATACCTTACAAAAATGAGCACTGTACAGGTGGATTGGACTTAAAACAGCATGTCAGTACATAGAAAAATAAATACAGTTTGCTAAATGAGGCCAAAATTCTTTTTTTTTCTTTCTTTTTTTAAATCAGTGATTGTACCATTAAAAATCACATAAAAAAAAACTTAAGAGGCGTTTAATCTCTTTACACTAGATTGAGCTTTTTGAAGTTCTAAGGAGGAATACATAGAATAACTTTTACAGAAAGAACTAGCTAGAAAATATACAAGCACAGACACAAGCCAACAAAACGATTCCTCATAAAAACAAACAGCGCAGTGTCGTTGATATCTAAAGATTCTTTACATGTAGCTCCTTGGTCTGCAGCTTTCTTTTCATTGCGATTAAAAACATTGCTGGGAAACTTAATACAAAAGTTTTTTTTGAATTCTTTCTTATTTTACAATGGTTTCAAAATGTGTTTTTAAAATATCCGAGTAGCAAATTTGAGATGTGTTCTGCTCTCTATTGTAGGAGAGAAAATGGGCCCGCAGTAACGAGACTACACGTACAAAGCAGGCTTTTTTTTGTTGTTTGTTTTTCACGATGTTAAAAGCCGTGTTTCTCCTCCGAAGCAAAAGGACCGGACTGGTGACAGTGTGACACAGATGGAGGACTTTACATGAACGTTATTACCATCACAAGAAGAGGGATCTAACAGCAAGTATTTATATATGAATATACTGCAGGGTCAAGAAGTTTTACAGTTTTTACATCAGCAATAATAATGGAGGGAAAAAAAACAGTTCAAATCCGTAAGTAATTGTGAAAACAGTGCAATGAATGAATATTTCTGGGGTTTGTTTACAAAAAGAAAAACAAGTCGACACAGACAAAATAAAAACACACTTGTGTGGAGTCTGGTCCAGACATGCTGCGTACCACCTTTCTGCTGTACCCAAATGTTGCATGTTGTATGAGAGCGAGTGTGTGTTTTAGAGATTGCGTAGTGGTTCTCAACTCCGGTCCTCAAGCTCCGGCACTGTACAGGTTTTTGTTCCAACCAGGTCCTACAAAAACAAATAATTGAGTTTTATAAACCGCATGATGAATTTTGATACTAAAAGGATTGCACACACTTTTCGGCAACCTGCAACACAAACAAACAAAAAAAATTAACAAATAAAGACTAAAGCATTGGATTACGCTGACATGAGCACAACAGATGCAATGAGGTTGGCGTGGTGAACACCCGAGAGACCCGAGGTTGGAACAAGAACCCACCGACATGGCAGACGATACTGGCTAAAACGCTGTTGTGAGTGTGTGCACGTGCACACACACACACACACCACCAGTGACAGTGCACCTCTAAGGCCAAGGCTTGAGCACCACTGAGCAAGGCTATGATGTCCATCATGCTTGGAGATGCTCAGAGTGTCTTTTTGTCTAAATCACGTCGCTCTCTTGGAAATAACAAAATGAAAACAACTTCACTGCTTCAATTAAGTACAAGTCTGTCTGATTCCGCTGAATGCTATAACAGAATGGGCCGGCGGGGACATCGGCGCTCTACCGGGACGACTAGGAGGAGTTCTTGCTCTCGTGACTGGAGGGGGCCTTGCTGTTCCAGGGCGAGAGTGCCCCCAACGTGGGTGAGCCGGTGAAACTGTCCTCGTCCTCCAGGCCATTCGCCCCATCGAACTGTGTGTTCTCCAGACGCCTGATCAGACGCTCGTCCTCGCCACCAAACTCCCCTCCCATCAGAGTGGGCTCTCCCACCATCATCACGTCCTAAAGGGGACAGTAAGGGCCGGGACATATTATCCCCATTGTACGGGCGAGGGGGGGGGCGGCTGAAGTGTTGTGTTTTTGTCCAGATGAAACTGGGATTTAAACCAGATTTATAAATCTACAAGACAAAGTAAGTCCCCAATTTACTGAGTCTTAATGCTCCGTCACAGTGATGGTGGGTGTGACACCACATTTCCACTGCTCGTTACTAAACCCGGATTTCTACTGGGTACGAAACGACCGCGGAATCTTTGCGTTTTTATTCAAGTCAGTGTGTCTGTTTCCACTGCCTGCGGAACGTCACCGACATGCCGTTAGCGTTCTCCATTCCAGCGCTAAATATATGCAGAGTTTCTACAGTACAGGCCAAAAGTTTGGACACACCTTCTCATTCAATGTGTTTTTTTTTATTTTCATGACTATTTACATTGTAGATTGTCACTGAAGGCATCAAAACTATGAATGAACACATGAACAAAAAAGGTGAAATAACTGAAAACATGTTTTATATTCTAGTTTCTTCAAAATAGCCACCCTTTGCTCCGATTACTGTTTTGCACACTCTTGGCATTCTCTCGATGAGCTTCAGGAGGTAGTCACCTGAAATTGTTTTCACTTCACAGGTGTCATAGTTTTGATGCCTTCAGTGACAATCTACAATGTCATGAAAATAAAGAAAACGCATTGTCCAAACTTTTGGCTTGTACTGTATATTAGCCGGACCCTGCTATCAATCCGTTCAATTTAGCTAAAATCTGCTTATGTTAGACAGGAAGTAATCCACAAAAACACAAAATAAATCATTCGGTTTACTTTCAAAATAAAATACTCATCTTCAAAAGGTGGATCGTATTTTACACTTTGAAACGTCCTAATGGGCGGGAACGAACATGAAATCCTCTTGTCCAAGGTTTTCAGACGTACTTTAACCTTTTTGACACAAATGGATGAGGAGATGCTGATTCTGTAGGTCCGAAACTAAAGAATAACATACAGGCATATTCCACACAGCTAAATGGGGGCCTGCGTCAAATACCAGCTGATACGAGGACCGAGAAAAGCAATTCGATTAGGATTACGATTCAGGAGCTACAATTCGATTCAAAATCGATTATTGATGCATCTTTAAGTTATGTACAGTACAGGCCAAAAGTTTGGACACACCTTCTCATTCAATGGGTTTTCTTTATTTTCATGACTATTTACATTGTAGATTGTCACTGAAGGCATCAAAACTATGAATGAACACATGTGGATAGTGATGGATCCGGCAACACCGATGCATCGGCGCATGCGTCGAGCTCATAGAGCAAAACCCTGTGTCGGTGCGCGTACCGCCTTTAGAAAGTCACATGACCGATCATGAGCTGTTTTGGTCACGTGACCGATACATGAACTGTGTCGCACTCCCGCCTCCTCTGTGCCCTGTGAGCGGGTCTTTTCTACAGTCGGAGAAATAATAACTAAGAGAAATCGTCTAAAATTTAATACGTTGGAAAAACTGTTTTTTTTAAATAAAAATGTGTAAAAAAAAAAAAAAAATTCCCAGTCCACAAGCATCCTCATTCACAACGTTCTCTTAGTTTTCCATGTTATGATACATGTTCACATTATTTATTGACTGTATCTAAAAAAGATAAAAATATATTTTTATTTAAATGAAGATATGAAATAATCCTAAATAAAATACAATGACTTGGTTTATATTATTGTATATACTAGGTCAGTGGTTCTCAAATGGGGGTACGCGTACCCCTGGGGGTACTTGAAGGTATGCCAAGGGGTATGTGAGACTTTTTAAAAATATTCTAAAAATAGCAACAATTCAAAAATCCTTTATAAATATAAATAAAAAACGATCTTTTTTTCCAAATAGTTCAAGAAAGACTATTACAAATGAGCAATATTTTGCACTGTTATACAATTTAATAAATCAGAAACTGATGACATAGTGCTGTATTTTACTTCTTTATCTCTTTTTTTCAACCAAAAATGCTTTGCTCTGATTAGGGGGTACTTGAATTAAAAAAATGTTCACAGGGGGTACATCACTGAAAAAAGGTTGAGAACCACTGTACTATGTCATAAAATCAGTGTCAGTTGAGTCGGTCCATAGGTTGCCTGTAGGGATTTTTAATGTCCAGCAGATGTCAGTATTTAGTGACACAGTATCGACACAGTATCAATACAGTTTTGCTATGTGTCGAAACGCTTCATGACGCCTCATCAACCCATCACTACATGTGGAGTTATGTACTTAACAAAAAAAGGTGAAATAACTGAAAACATGTTTTATATTCTAGTTTCTTCAAAATAGCCAGCATTTGCTCTGATTACGGCTTTGCACACTCTAGGCATTCTCTCGATGAGCTTCAAGAGGTAGTCACCTGAAATGATTTTCACTTCACAGGTGTGCCTTATCAGGGTTGATTAGTGGAATTTCTTACTTGGAACCATCTGTTGTGTTGTGAATGAGAAGGTGTATCCAAACTTTTGGCCTGTACTGTATATTAATGCAGTTTTACATTTATTTTTGTTTCACTAAATAAGCATTCATCACTTGCAACTTTTAAAAACAGTGCATTTGTAATAAGAAACAGATAAATGAATCCCCATTACATTTATTAAATTAATGGATATGTGTGCAAAACTGCCCTATAATAAAGGAGCAGGTCTGAACTCTCTGTGAGGTGGCTCTCTGCGGTCAGCCAAATTTTAGAACTGTCTGTATTACTTTGTTTACAATAAATACATCGATTATCGACGTTTACTAATCGATTTTATATTCGTTCATATCTGAATTGTGATGCATCTAAAAATCTATTATTTGCCCCACCTCTAGAGGTTACTGTTGTATTGTGTTATGGTCTGAGGTTCATGGGTGCTGCGGTTCATTAAGTGGAAATTTCAACATGTACCGTGGCATTGTGAGCCAGAGAGTGATCCAACTGGACCACATGTTATTTTTCCAGAGTGATAATGAGCCCAAACACATGACGGAGGCTGCCAAGTACGGTACGTCTCCAGATCTCACCACGGTGCTATAAAAGATGTACAGTACAGGCCAAAAGTTTGGACAAATCTTCTCATTTCAATGAATTTTCTTTATTTTCAAGACTATCTACCTTGTAGAAGGTCACTGAAGGCATCAAAACTATGACACCTGTGAAGAGAAAACCATTGAAGCTCATCGAGAGAATGCTAAGAGTGTGCAAAGCAGTAATCAGAACAAAGAGTGGCTATTTTGAAAAAAATAGAATATAAAACATGTTTTTAGTTATTTCATCTTTTTTGTTAAGTACATAACTCTACATGTGTTCATTCATAGTTTTGATGCCTTCAGTGGCAATCTACAATGTAAATAGTCATGAAAATAAAGAAAACGCATTGAATGAGAATGTGTGTCCAAACTTTTGGCCTGTACTGGACACGGACTACTCTTAAGTTATATCCAAACTACCGGTACATTTATGGAATTGTCTCTTGACACGACACTGTATTAAAAATAGGTGCTGATATGTGAGGGGTGTCCTTAATATTGTGGGATCCTACTGCAGGTCACTCATTGGTCAAGCTGATTAACATATGCATCACTAGCAATGACAAAATAACATTCAAGGTGCCCTTAATCTCCTCTTGGGTAAAATGCAGAGGAGTAAATACAAAAGACTCCTCTATTGTTGTTGTTTGCGGAGTACCACATTCAATGAGGCGTGGCTTTCACGGTGGTAAAGCGTCATTAGTGGGTTCATTCCACCTCGGGTCTCAACCAATCGAAAAAATGCTCCAACAAAGCTCAGTGGGGGAGAAAAAACCTGCAAGTTAAAGCGAGGCGACATAACTCAAAACACATGAAGCCCCATAGGAGTAGGGACTGCCCATCAGCTGCCTGGAGATGCTCTCATCCTCAAAACTTCCCTCAGGTCAAGTGGGTGTCATGCTTACAGGTACCTGGTTGGAGAGGGAGAAGCTGTTGGCTGGACTCTTCTTTTTGGAGTTGCTGTTGCTGTTTCCGCCCCCGCCAGAGCTCACGTTGCTGCCACCCGACACCTTCCTTTTCCGCCGCTTGTTGGGCGCTTGTCTGGCCGGCTCCGCTACAAAGCGCGAACAAAGTCCCATCATTACGCAACTTTTTTGTTAAAAGGATGTTCTAAACATGTCTTTTTGGGGGTTTATTTACCTGGGGGTGCTACCATCCTCTGCCACTTTTGGAAGAGGCAAGTCTTCAGGCAGTCTCTGGGGCTCAAACTGTACGTTTTGTGTCTGGACATCAGCTCTTGCATGGGTTCCAATATCACACATAGCTGAAAAAGCATAAATATTATGAATTCCTTTAAAAAAAGACACACAACGTTGTAATGTGAGCGTAATAAAGATTATTAAAGTGGGAAAATGTCTTACACGGAGGTAGTTGAGTGTGGAGTTGGACAGCCCACATCTGGTGATATTTTTAGCCAGCTGATCCAGCATTTGTGGATCCTGCTGGAACATGACAGACAACAAAAAAGGTAGAATTAACTCTTAAAGAGGTCTTTTAACTCACTAAGATTTGTCTATATTAACAAAATATGCCAGTTTCACAAAAACGGACAAAAAATATTACATGTGCTATCAAACTATCCAATTTTTAAAATCAAATAAATCACAGGGTTGCAGTGGATGCATTTAAATTGTGAATTAATGTGGTATTTTAAGTTGGAAGTGCTTTTATTAAAAGAAAACTCTTTCTGAAATACTTTGGCATTTTAAGTACCGTATTTTCCACACTATAAGGCGCACCTAAAAACCTCCAATTTTCTCAGAAGCTGACAGTGCGCCTTATAATCCGGTGCGCCTTATATATGGACCAATATTGAGCCACAACAAACCTAAACTTCATTTTCATAAAGTTTATGTCTCGCGACTACGGTAAACAGCCGCCAACTTCTTTTACCCCCGTAGAAGAAGAAGTGCTTCTTATTCTACGGGAAGCAGCCGCCGAGTTCATTTTCCCCCGTAGAAGAAGCGCTTCTAACCCAAAAATGGCTCCTATTAGGAGACACGTTTACGACGCAGAGTTTAAACTTAAGACGATCAGTCACGCAGTAGAACACGGGAATAGAGCAGCAGCGAGAGAATTTAACATAAACGAATCAATGGTGTTTAATTCGGACACTGAAGAAAAATAATTTGAGGGATTCGTGGATGAGGAATAACTTCATAAAGTGAGCTTTACATGTTTATTTTATGTGTTGTGTTGTGTGACATTAACGCTTGAGCAACGTTGAGTTATAGATATTGTTATTGCTCTGCACTATTTCGAGTGTTACTATATTGTGATTGCACTAACGTTTGATTTACCGTAACAGTATCACTGTTTTTTACATGTTTATTGAATCAGGGAAAAGTTCCCCTCCACTATGTGATATAAATGTTGCACTACATGTTATACCTTGCTGTTGTTAAAAGATAAACAAAACACCACATCACTGACTTTACCTTGGGGAAAATAATAAAACAGCTGTTTATTCATTTTGGGAGTGAACAGAGTTGTCAGAACGCTGGTTTGTAATCTATTGATAAAGTTTGACTGACCTATCTGACTGTTTTGTTGACATTCCCTTTAGCGCAGCTCCATCTAATGGATGCATAGGTGCGCCTTATAATCCGGTGGGCCTTATATATGAACAAAGTTTTGAAATATGCCATTCATTGAAGGTGCGCCTTATAATCTGGTGCGCCTTATAGTGCGGAAAATACGGTACTCAAATTTTCCATATTGACTTGTTTGCTTCAGCAGCCTGTCACTACCAGATCAACTGCCCATTTGTGCATGTGCGACGCCATCAATACTGGACAAACCATGTAGGGATGGGTACGGTTCACCTTTGAACCAATACGGTACCAGTTCTCAGGACTGAGGAATCGATAGTGGTACTCAGCAGTACCAATTTTCAGTACTTTTGTGTAGATTAATAAAAAAATAACTGTTTTCTATAATAAAATAAAAAAATGTCTTGCAACATTTAAAAATAACTTGATTATGATAACTGCTGTCCAGTTTCTACATCTTGTTTTATTGTCACATTTCTGAGTCTCAATTATCATGCTTTGCTTTGACAGGGAAAATGTAGCGCCATCTGGTGGATAAATCTAAAAATTGCTCAAAGCCCAAATTGAACCCTGAAGATAAGGACTGTGTATGCCAGCGTTTCTCAAAGTGTGGGGCGCGCCCCACTGGTGGGGAATAGAGACATGACAGGTGGGGCGCGAGGAACGGGAGGAAATTTCACTTTAAATTTTTTTTTTTATTATTATATTCTTAGATTTTTTTTTTACTATGCTTTAATTTTCTATACACACTGTAAATCACTTTGTGATTCTGTCTATGAAATCCGCTATATAAATAAATGGAAATTACCGGTACTTATTTTTACTGTAGGCTTTAAATTTCTCGGTAGGAGCGAAAGTTTGACAGACATAGCAACAGTAACTAATGGGGGCGGGGCTAAGCGGAACAAACTTTCGCGCGGATGGGTAGCATGCTAATGTGTGGACCACAATTACACAAATATATACATTTGTGACTCGCACCTCAAAGGTCGTCGAGCCAGAGCCAGCGCCTGCAGAGAAACAAAAATCTGACGGGCACACACTGTGTCACTCACCGGGAAGCACTCGCATCAAGGCAGCTCAGCCCCTAACTCAATGAGGTTTTAACATGTTGTGAGCGCGGTAAATTTGATCAAAACACGACCACTGAAAGTGCGACTGTTCTCTGCACTGTGTGAGGAAATGGGAGCTGATCATACAGCCGTGCTGTTTCACAGTGAAGCAAGGTGGCTCTCCCGGGGAAAAGTGCTGTCACTTGCCCTGTCTTGCCAAATGCATAGCTCCTCCTTTTTTTTTTGCAGAGATTGCAAAGTGGCACTTTTATTTTATTTATTATTGAACTTGATGCAAGTTATTTGATTTATTATTGAACTTGATGCAAGTTATAACACTTTTATTTGATTTATTATTGAACTTGATGCAAGTCATAACACATTTTTGATTTATTATTGAACTTGATGCAAGTTATAACACTTTTGTTTTATTTATTATTGAACTTGATACTAGTTATAACACTTTTTTGATTTATTGTTGAACTTGATGCAAGTTATAACACTTTTTTTTATTTATTATTGAACTTGATGCAAGTTATTTGATTTATTATTGAACTTGATGCAAGTTATAACACTTTTATTTGATTTATTTTTTAACTTGATGCAAGTTATAACACTTTTGTTTTATTTATTATTGAACTTGATGCAAGTTATAACACTTTTTTGATTTATTATTGAACTTGATGCAAGTTATAACACTTTTTTTGATTCATTATTGAATTTGATGCAAGTTATTTGTATTATTATTGAACTTGATGCAAGTTATAACACTTTTATTTGATTTATTATTGAACTTGATGCAAGTTATTTGATTTATTATTGAACTTGATGCAAGTTATAACACTTTTATTTGATTTATTATTGAACTTGATGCAAGTTATAACACTTTTTTTATCTATTATTGAACGTGATGCAAGTTATAACACTTTTGTTTTATTTATTGAACTTGATGGAAGTTATTTTATTTATTATTGAACTTTATGCAAGTTATAACACAGCTGCACAGTTATTTTATTTATTATTGAACTTGATGTTATTTTATGTTATTGAGTTTGAATGTATACAACTTCCATCCATCCATCCATCCTCTTCCGCTTATCCGAGGTCGGGTCGCGGGGGCAGCAGCTTAAGCAGGGAAGCCCAGACTTCCCTCTCCCCAGCCACTTCGTCCAGCTCCTCCCGGGGGATCCCGAGGCGTTCCCAGGCCAGCCGGGAGAGATAGTCTTCCCAGCGTGTCCTGGGTCTTCCCCGTGGCCTCCTACCGGTCGGACGTGCCCGAAACACCTTCCTAGGGAGGCGTTCGGGTGGCATCCTGACCAGATGCCCGAACCACCTCATCTGGCTCCTCTCGATGTGGAGGAGCAGCGGCTTTACTTTGAGCTCCCCCCGAATGACAGAGCTTCTCACCCTATCTCTAAGGGAGAGCCCCGCCACTCGGCGGAGGAAACTCATTTCGGCCGCTTGTACCCGTGATCTTGTCCTTTCGGTCATGACCCAAAGCTCATGACCATAGGTGAGGATGGGAACGTAGATCGACCGGTAAATCGAGAGCTTTGCCTTCCGGCTCAGCTCCTTCTTCACCACAACGGATCGATACAGCGTCCGCATTACTGAAGATGCCGCACCGATCCGCCTGTCGATCTCCCGATCCACTCTTCCCCCACTAGTGAACAAGACTCCGAGGTACTTGAACTCCTCCACTCCTCCACTTCTATGTATACAACTTGATATTCAATAAATTTGAAAATGTTAAAGCTTGGCATTAGCGCTCTGTTGGGGCGATGGGGGCAGGTGGGGCTTGAAAACTCCCCCTTGTCCAAAGTGGGGGATGACAAAAAAAGTTTGAGAACCACTGGTGTATGCCATGGTGTCAAACTCTGGCCCGCGGACCAAATTTGGCCCGCCGTGTAATTTCACTTGGCCCTTGAGGCGATATCAAATAAAAACTTAAGCTGGCCCGCCGATTATATATTGCGGCGGTGCCGCGGTAACACCGCATTCACCGCTAATTCTAATACTTGCCAACCCTCCCGGGAGTTTTCCAAACTTTAGCGCCCCTCTAGAGGGGGTTTGGTGGTAGCAGGGGTGTATTTTGTAGCGTCCTGGAAGAGTACTGCAAAGGATTCTGGGTATTTGTTCTGTTGTGTTTATGTTGTGTTACGGTGCGGATGTTCTCCCGAAATGTGTTTGTCATTCTTGTTTGGTGTGGATTCACAGTGTGGCGTATATTTCTAACAGTGTTAAAAGTTTTTTATACTGGCACTCTCAGTGTAACCTGCATCGCTGTTGATGAAGTAGGCGTTGCATTCACTCGTGTGTGCGTACAGAAGCCGCACATATCTTGTGATTGGGTCTGAACGATGTTAGAATGGATGAAAAGCGGACGTGACGATAGCTCGTAGAGTATGTTAAAGGCAGTGCATTTAAGGCACGCCCCCAAGACTGTGGTCCGGGTGGACGAGATATAATGACTGATGAACACCTTCGTTCGATAATGGAGGTTGCCTCAGCTCAAAGCCTGAGCCCCGACATTAATGAACTAGCATCCAAGAAAAGATGGCAGGTATCTGGCTTGGGCACATCAGATTAGATCAGTGTGTTGCAAACTGAGCAGTTTAAAGTCCTGAATGGTTATTTTATTCATTGTTATTTTATTTTCAAATGTATTAGCCTGTGGAAAAAGTTAATTTTGATAATTACCTCAGAAGGCTGCAAATAGAAAAGAGGCAATCAATTTGTATTTAAATTGTATTTGATATGCCACTGATATTTTTTAATTATTATTATTATTATTATTTGAAACTCGATTTTGCATGTCACTATAAAGTTATATAAGCCTTGCTTGTTCAATATTCAATGCAAAACTTGTTTGGGTCCCTATTAAAAGGTTAATTTGTTCAACCTTGGCCCGTGGCTTTGTTCAGTTTTAAATTTTGGCCCACTCTGTATTTGAGTTTGACACCCCTGGTTTATGCCAAGACAAGTCTTTTTTTTTTTGTTAGGAAATATGAGTTTTTGTGTAACTATATCATTTTAAGCTAGTTCAGTGATCAAAAGATAAGATCTAAAGCAAATTATCCACAAAATTCAACCGACTACAAAGAAAAACTGAAATTAAAAGAATGTCACAAACGTCTCCTTGGATCTGTTAGGGTAAAGTGTACAGAGTATGAAGAAATGTGTTTTTTATTGTAAGCCTACAACTCACATGCATGGCCAAGATGCTCCTGGGAAGGACCTCTCTGTGTTGTCTGATGCTGAAGTGCCACGTCTTAATTCTCATCATGTCATCAAACATGAACTCGAGGTACAGGCGGCCCTCCACACAAACCTTATCCAGGAGGGAAATAGGAAGGTTCATGGATATGTAAAGTCACAAGGAAAAAACATGCCTTACCTGTGTGAACATAGGTTTGCCGTTCTGGGTGACCATGGTGCACTGGTCACAGTCGAGAGAGACAAAGTTGCTGTGGAAGGACTCCTTGGGATGCTTCAAGTTGTAGAAGAGCTCAGTGGCGCCTCCCTCGAAGATACTCCGAAAATATCTGGGAATCAACGTCCTACCAATGGCTGCAGGAAAACAAAATGGTGAATCAAGAACAGTGTTAAAACATCCTCTTTGTTAAGGATTACTCGCAAAAAAAATGTTCACATTAGTGGTTGGAATACGTGGATTTGGGCTTGGAGCAGATTGCTCATAAACAAGAACAAGCGTAAACACACAGTTTCGCCGTGTCGTGAAAATCTAATAGATTATTGCCACAATGTATAATCAAAATAAATCAAAATAAACCCCAAAATTGTGCCTAAGAGTGAAGTGCATTGTAAGTACAGACCAGCAGGGGGCAACAGAAGGAAAGGAACTGCATGGATTTATTCCATACAGGAAAACACACACTTAAAACACAGTGTAATATATGAATTATGACACATCATTTAGTGGTGACAATTGATACAAACATATTCATTTTCTACACTGCACCGCTTATCCCATATAATTACCACGACTTAAACCAGTTGAAAAACTTATTAAGGTGTTACCATTTAGTGGTCAACTGTACGGTATATATACTGTACTGTGCAATCTACTAATAAAAGTCTCAATCAATCAATCAATCAATCCCAGCCGACTTAGGGCGAGAGGTCGCCAACCCAGCTAATTGCAGGGCAGACAAATAAAAACAAGCATTCACACTCATATTCAACCCCATGGACAATTTTGAGTGCCCAATTATCCTAGCATGCATGTTTCTAAAAAGTGTACCTGGACAAAAAAACTGCTGCATGTGGAGAACATGTTAACTCCACACAATTCAAACCCTGGATCTCTTAACTGTGCGCCCAGCATGCTCACCACCAGGACATTGAGCAGCCATACAAACAAATTGTACAAATAAAGGCCTCTTTATTAAATAAATAAATAAACATGCCTGGACTCTCTACAATTTGAGGAAAAACAGCAATCGTTATTTTCAATTGTACTTAATCTTACTGTATCGTTTGGGTCCATCCTCCAGACAGAAAGTGATGGTGAGCATTGCGTCGTCCTCAAAAAACTCTGTGGTGAAGGCATCCCACCACAAATTGTCGCAATCCTGGCAGAGAAAGCACAAGTAACTTGTATTTGTTTATCCATAATTACATTTATATGGCACACAGAAGGCAAACTATGGGTATTTAATAGCACATAATTCTGGACTTAAATTGAGATTGTGAAATTCAATATGGTATGTTGAGACTCGTGCTAAACATTCCGGCTAAAGACCTTGTCATGTGTGGAGATTAACATTGGCGTGTGTGCACACTGACAGAAAATGTGCATCTCATTACTGCTACTCAGTTGGGGGCTTGGGCATGAAACAGTTGGTACTCCAATTACATTACAGCCAGGTTGATCAGATAATCTTATTAAAGCCTGAATGTAAAATGAAGTCGGAGAGGCCTCTGGACTCATTTCCACAAATAAAGCAGCAGCTGGGACGTAAATGGTAAAATACTGAATGTTATTGAAATGTTCTTGAAAATAAAAAGACCGATAGTGTATGTTGAGTTTGTAAATCTCATATAAATATGCAATGCATTTCTCGCACCTCTGTCCAGTTCTGTAGCCTTTTGTTCAGCTCGTACATGCGATAGTCTGTCTGGTTTCCGTACGGTGTGGGTCTCCTGAAACAGGAAATAAGAAATTTAACACTCAGGGCGCGCGTAATTACAGGGGATCTACAATGTTAGTTTTTCTTGGCAAGAAATGTGACATCATGAATTTAATTTGCAAGGCTTTGAACTCACCCCATTCCAGGTTCCATATATGACGGAGGGTACATGGGTGTAGGCCTGATGGTGGACACAAAAAACAATCAGCAATCAGGATCCATCAGCTCAGGGAAGTACATTTAATTACATGAGAGGGATTTAGGCACTTTACATTATGTTGTGATTTTTTTAATGAAGATTACCTAATGCACAATGCAGAAATGTCTATTAACCATAATAACGGCACAACAAGGCACGTTTACGTGTGTCACGATATCATTGTTCCCTTTTTTTTTCCAGGAGTAATGTTCTAGTCTCAACCTGCTCCACGTGTAAAGTGCCTTCAGACAACTTCTGTTGTGATTTGGTGGTTTATAGTTAAGATTGACTTGACTTGCTTTAAATGATGGTAAAAAAAAATGCTTTATTATTAGTGCAATAAATAGAAATATTTATTTAAAGCAAACCAACAAACGTGCTATTAAGAAACTCACTAATATTAACAGGACGGCATAAACGTGGTAATTGTACAAGGATATTATTTTTTCTATGTTAGATACCGTAGATAAAATGCTTTATTGTCATCAGACTGAGCATGACGAAAATACAGGTGGCTGTATGTTAGTTAAAGTTAAAACACAAGACAATGAATAAGTGGTTAAAAAACATGAATACCAATATGAACACACACCTTTTGATCAGGCTTTTCACTCATCATTTGAAACCATTTAGGTTCTTAATGTATTGTTATTTTCCATTGTATTGATTGCTATTATTACTACAAATATTCTCACTGTTTTGTGTTTTTAATCATTTATATTTTACCTATATTTTACAATATGTTATATATTATTTAAATTTTTTATTACATTTTTTAGTTATTCTCCAGTGTAGACACTGTCAACTTCCAAGGTGGCGTTTTTCCTCAATTATCAGTGCCGTGTTTTGTTATTGTCAATAGTGCTATGTGTGTGTTTTCTAGGGGTGTAACGGTACACAAAAATTTTGGTTCGGTACGTACCTCGGTTTAGAGGTCACGGTTCGGTTCATTTTCGGTACAGTAAAAAAACAACAAAATATAAATTTTTTGGTTATTTATTTAACAAATTTGTAAACAATGGCTTTATCCTTTTAACATTGGGAACTCTATAATAATTCTGCCCAGGTTAATCAACATTAAACTGCCTCAAGTTGTTTCTCAGATTAAATAAAATGACACCACTTTTCTTCTACATATAAAAAGTGCAACATTACCGGTAAACAGTTTCAAGTCAACTCATCATGCTTAATTTATTACAGCATTTGGGAAGCCTGTAGTTGATTTTTATTATGTAAATGTTATATTTTTATCAACATGTGATAGCAGGGACCCTGCCATTCAAAACTAGGCTGCTGCATTACTAATGATTAATGTAACTATAGCTGAAAAAAATGGTACAATAGCAATAGGAGAGACTATTCATCCCTGAACACCATGGAGTTCATGTAGGCTTAATGATGCAGTTACATTATTATATCAACTATCAGACAGAAACTCTTCATTTAACATAATGTCCTGCTTCAACACAGCTCAATCAACACAGAAAAAGGTAAAGTGAAATAACAGACAGACAGGGCTTTGTTGTCCGTAACACACACACACATGCACACATATATACACACACACGTACACCTACACACACACGCACACACACACACACACAGCGCAAAATGAGCTAACGTTACGCTAAAAGCGAATTACCCTTCTCCTCAAGCCAGGACTGCGAGCGAGCTGAGCTGCCGTTTAGGTTTCTAGAACGTCAACGGGCTCACAGTGATGTTACTTAGTTGACTGGGAGGTGTTTATTATAATTTGGGGAGAGTCCGCTGCCCGATGCTTACCTGCTAAACGCTAAGCACTGACTACATACGCTGCTGATTGGCTGTTACCGCTCTGAATACGCACTGCTGATTGGCTGTTACCGCTCTGTTTGTAACCAATCAGATGGTTGTGTGGGTGGGACAATGCTGGGTGCTGTGTAGAGTCCTGACAGAGACAAAGGCAGAAGGAAGCGGAGGCGGCTACTTAATATGTTCCTGTGGAAACTCGTTCGGTACACCTCCGAACCGAACCGAAACCCCCGTACCGAAACGGTTCAATACAAATACACTTACCGTTACACCCCTGGTGTTTTCTATTCTCTTCTTCTTTTGTTTGTGATTAGTGTAAAGCACTCTGTATTGAAAAGTGCTATATAAATAAGGTTTGATTGATTCATTTATTTGAATTTGGTTTGCATCACAGGTATTGTATATAGAAGTTAAGCCTGGGCCAATATTCGATCAGGAAATTTACTGACAATAAATGAAAATTAAGTCTTCCAGCATCGATCAATTGCCATGTGCATACTTCAAGAGCATTCACGCGTTTCATCGGTTTCAGCATGCTGCGCACGTTTGTCATCTGCTAGCGATAAATCTAGCGACTTTTTCCGGTGTTATTGGAGACTTTCCGTGTGTCTTGGAGACTCTGAGGTGCAGTAAATGTCCTCAACGAGGAGTGGCGGGTGCTGTTGTAAAACTCCCTCCCCCGTTCCAAAGCACTCACTGGTTGTCAGTGTGCAAAAGTTCTGCTTTTTTCTCCTTGGTTTCAAGAGCAGGATGTAAATGTAAATATTTCTTCACCGTCTTATCATGCTAAAATAGTTCCCTGCAACATCCCAATCTCATTGTTCATGTTAATGAGTCAGTCAATAGATGGGAATAATGTCACAATCCTCTCTTCTTTTGATCAAATTTGATTATCTAATATTTTAATTGATTTACATTTTTAAAAAAGCAAGCTAAGAATCAACATAAGAAAGTTTAACTTACAGCTCTGATAATACTTAGCGTGTTCACTTTGTTTTATTGTTTCTCTCTCCTACAGCATCCATTGCAATCAAATGTGCAAACAAGGCAACTTTCCTTACTGCAAAGTTGGCAACACTGCCCGCTAGCATCACACAGTGCAACAAGTTAGCCCGTGCAACACGTGTAGTAGCGAAAATGGACAAAATGATTACAAAACCAAATTCCACTGCACCAGTGTGAGGAATATTTCAGTTGTATCCTTTGGAACAAGATGAGCCTATCAACACAGAGGACCCAGTTTGCCGAATGTGCACAAATACAACAAACCTGCACACCAACTTCAAACACAACCCAATAGTCCACACTCATTGAGGCGTTTTGTGTACAAGGTGAGCACAAACAAAGCAGCATAAAATGGTGTGCACTCACACAGAAAGTCTGGTTAATAAATTCATCGCCAAAGACATGCTGACATTTAATACTGTTGGAAAAACTAAACTAACTAATTTCTAAAAGTGCTACAAACATTTGTCATATTGGTGTTTCATCAATCAAAATCTGCCGGACTTAAGTTATTTTTTCATGTGACTTGTTAAACTGCTGATACTGCAGTGTTTATATTGTTACTGGGTTAAAAATGTCCTAACTTGATTGTCAGTTAAGTAATTTACAACTCTACCTCTGCCTACAAGTTCAATATTGAAGCACAACTTAGTTTGTCACTACTTTATTTAGCTTCTTTTTTTTTTGGTTGTGTTTATTTGCTTTTTTATTTCACTTTTGTTATGTTTTTGTTTATTTTAATAGTATTTTTAGAATGTGCCGTGGGCCTTTAAAACATTAGCTGTGGCCCGCAAATGGCCTACGGGGCACACTTTTGACACCTCTGCTATAGATAATAAAAAATTAAATCTGATAAATCTATGGATAAAAAGCAGAGCCTGGTGACGCATGCGCGTTTATCATAACTCTCTCACTCTCTCTGTCTCTGCCCCTCCCTCACGAATGCTGCTGTGCGTACAATTTGTTTTGTTTTTAACCCCTTCTTAACCCTGAACGTACATTGAAAATACACGCAACCCTAACTCAAAATGCCGGACATTTGAGGCATTTAAGAAACTCCGCCCGGACAGCTCCGCAAAAGAGGACATGTCCGGTGAAAAGAGGACATATGGTCAGTCTATCGTAGCCCGTTAGCTGCTAGCATGCCGTGTGTTGTGCCTCGGTGTGCATTGTTTACACAACGTGCGTTACGCTACTTAATATGTCCGTGTGGAAACTCGTTCGGTACACCTCCAAACCAAACCGGAACCCCCGTACCGAAACGGTTCAATACAAATACACGTACCGTTACACCCCTACAATACAGTGTATTATTTTGTATATAAATGATAATAGAACCATTTCAAAACGTGTTACAAGGGCTCCTAATTCGGCTACTGACATATGCAGTAACACACTACATAATTTCCGGCTGTATTATTTTCTCAAAACTACTACTGATCTACTTGCTAATTTACGCCTAATAGCTGATTACTTTTTGTTGTAACATGTAACACTTCTGTTGTTGGATACTTTACCTTAAGTTTTGGGCAATACTACACATTTGAGTATCGATCCAATACCAAGTAGCTAAAAGGGCAGTATTGACCATACCAATGCTGATACTGATACTTCCATTCTCCAAGATCATTGAATAATTTAAATTTTTGATCACAATTACAATCAGACAAAAACGCAGGACAGCGGTGTAACAATATCCATTTTTTAAATATGGGCTCTGATTTCAATCCTTTTGATTTTTGCCGTTAAAGCCCTCCTGTGTCCAGTGATATATTTATTGATTTTGTAAACAATAACAAAAACGACAAAAAAAAATTTTGATGGTAAAAAAATATTGATCTAACCACTGTGGTATTGACCAAATTCTATACTACTTGGTATCATTACTGTCGATATTTGTATAAAGCAACCCACATTTTTCAAGAGAGATCTAGCTTGCATTTAGCGATTAACATACCCTCCTATGGTATGTAGTGTAGAATGTTTAGCTGTTCCTCGCCCTCCAGTGATAATAATGATACTTTTAAGAAAGGTAGTTTTATTGCTACCATGGAGGTGAAGCTTGCTGACTTATAAGTGGCTTTGGACATTAACCACTAGCAAAAATGCTACATTGCGTTGAGGATGCTTTTGTTTGCTTGTTAATGTCAATTCGCGAGACACATCTAGAATGTGTCATCAAAATGCATTATCACGATATAACGATAGTATCAAAAGCTCTATTGTCGATAATTTTCTATCATGTATCGCCCATGTAGCTCCAGTGTATTAAAATGCATCTGATTACATTACAACTACCATACATAACATAAAATCAATGTCTCTGATGATGTAACACATAGACTCAATATAATCAATACAATCAGAAGGGTACTAAAATACTTGTTTCAACAAAAAATTCTGCTGACATTGTACCGTATTTTCCGCACTATAAGGCGCACCTAAAAACCACAAATTTTCTCAAAAGCTGACAGTGCGCCTTATAATCCGGTGCGCCTTATATATGGGTTAATATTAATATTCATTTTCATAAAGTTTCGGTCTCGCAACTACGGTAAACAACCGCCATCTTTTTTCCCCGTAGAAGAAGAAGAAGCGCGCGGTGCATGCTGGGATATGTGACGTTTCATTTCCATTTGTGTGTTTATGTAAAGACCCCAAAATGGCTCCTATTAAGTGTGTTGTCTGTCTAATTATAAATAATGCAGACGAGGCGTGTTAACTGAGTTCTCAACGTTTACTCACAGCGTGCTCATAACCACATTCTATCTGCCAGCATACAACAACGCTTCTCAGGGCTACCGCGCATGCTCGTCACTATCGTTGCATGCTGGGTAGTGTAGTTGTTATATTTGCTAGCTCATAACATCACATTAAGAGACACGCTTACGCGCTTAATTCAATACTCGCCGTCATTCCGGGTGGATTGACAAAAGACCTCCAGCCGCTAGATATTGGTGTCAACAGGGCATTCGAAGCTAGACTGCTAACTGCGTGGGAACAGTGGATGACAGAAGGCGAACACACGTGACGTTCACCAAGACAGGGAGATAGCGCCAGACGACATACGCCACTATCTGCCAGTGGATCGTAAATGCCTGGGCTGATTCAGTCTCATCTGTGGTCCGAGCTTTCAGGAAGGCAGGAATTGTCACTGAACTAATAAACGGCAACGACACTGACTCCATTAATGACGACTTCGACGAGACGGAGCCGGCCATGTTGGATGCCGTATTCGCTCAACTGTTTAATTCGGACACTGAAGAAGAAGAATTCGAGGGATTTGTGAATGAGCTATAACTTCATAAAGTGAGCTTTACATTTTTATTTAGTGTGTTGTGTTGTGTGACATTAACGTTTGAGCAACGTTGAGATATTGATATATTGTTATTGCTCTGCACTATTTCACGTGTTACTATATTGTGATTACACGTTTGATTTACGTAACACGAGTAAATCAGCTGTTTATTCATTTTGGGAGTGAACGGAGTTGTCAGAACGCTGGTTTGTTATCTATTAATAAAGTTTGACTGACCTATCTGACTGTTTTGTTGACATAGGTGCGCCTTATAATCCGGTGCGCCTTATATATGAACAAAGTTTTGAAATATGCCATTCATTGAAGGTGCGCCTTATAATCCGATGCGCCTTATAGTGCGGAAAATACGGTACTGTAAACGTACAGGATCGTACAGGACAGGATAAAAAAAATCTACTCAAGCTTAAGACAAATTAAATACAAAAGTACTTGATGTAGAAGTTACTTTTAAAGAGGGGTAGTGCAAAAAAAGGAGAACGTGATACAAGTCTCAAAACCGCTGTTCTTTCATAAAGCAACACCTTTATGTGTACAGCTCCACTAATGGGCATTGAAGTGTTACTTTCAAAGGTGTACAGCTCCACTAATGGACATTGGAGTGTTACTTTCAAAGGCGAAATTAAAGTATTGCTAGAAACATAATTTTATATGGGACTTTATTGTATTATATGTATAGTACATGTTCCAAAAAGAAAAAAGCATAAAACACCACCAGAATTAGAGATATTACAAGTCAAAGTGATGAATCTTAGTGTTACGCTCATGCCTTGGTGTAACTAAACATTACCCTATAAGATGAAGGCAATTGCATTTTATTGATATTTGAAATGAATTCAATGTTTATAAATGAATATTTAAATATACTAAATGTAAAAAAGTGAATACATATTCAAAATAAGATCATTAAAGGGGAACATTATCACAATTTCAGAATAGTTAAAACCATTAAAAATCAGTTCCTAGTGGCTTATTATATTTTTCGAAGTTTTTTTCAAAATTTTACCCATCACCCAATATCCCTAAAAAAAGCTTCAAAGTGCCTGATTTTAACCATCGTTATAAACACCCGTTCATTTTCCTGTGACGTCACATAGTGAAGCCAACACAAACAAACATGGCGGAAAGAACAGCAAGCTATAGCGACATTAGCTCGGATTCAGACTCGGATTTCAGCGGCTTAAGCGATTCAACAGATTACGAATGTATTGAAACGGATGGTTGTAGTGTGGAGGCAGGTAGCGAAAACGAAATTGAAGAAGAAACTGAAGCTATTGAGCCATATCGGTTTGAACCGTATGCAAGCGAAACCGACGAAAACGACACGACAGCCAGCGACACGGGAGAAAGCGAGAACGAATTCGGCGATCGCTTTCTAACCAACGATTGGTATGTGTTTGTTTGGCATTAAAGGAAACTAACAACTATGAACTAGGTTTACAGCATATGAAATACATTTGGCAACAACATGCACTTTGAGAGTGCAGACAGCCCAATTTTCATCAATTAATATATTCTGTAGACATACCCTCATCCGCGCTCTTTTCCTGAAAGCTGATCTGTCCAGTTTTGGAGTTGATGTCAGCAGGCGAGGGAAGCTAGGGCCCATAGGGGGTTTAGCTCGCTCGCCTGCGGAAACAAACTGCCGCCATTGCTTGCCGTGCTACCGAGGTCCTTTGTCCCTGAATTGCTCACACACTCCGGCAGATTCAATGGGGGTCTGGCGGCAGATTTCTTTGACTATCGTTGGAAATGCATCTGCTTTGAGTGTCGCAGGATATCCACACATTCTTGCCATCTGTGTCGTAGCATAGCTTTCGTCGGTAAAGTGTGCGGAACAAACGTCCAATTTCTTGCCACTTTCGCATCTTTGGGCCACTGGTGCAACTTGAATCCGTCCCTGTTCGTGTTGTTACACCCTCCGACAACACACCGACGAGGCATGATGTCTCCAAGGTACAGAAAACAGTCGAAAAAACGGAAAATAACAGAGCTGATTTGACTCGGTGTTTGAGAAAATGGCGGATTGCTTCCCGATGTGACGCCACGTTGTGACGTCATCGCTCCGAGAGCGAATATTAGAAAGGCGTTTAATTCGCCAAAATTCACCCATTTAGAGTTCGGAAATCGGTTAAAAAAATATATGGTCTTTTTTCTGCAACATCAAGGTATATATTGACGCTTACATAGGTCTGGTGATAATGTTCCCCTTTAAATGAAATCTAGTTTGGTTACGCCATCATGAGCGCAACACAAGGTTGTAAAAGTTCCAACTACAATTCTAAATAAGATGTCAAAAGCAAACTGAAATCAAATACACACAGCTTAAAGATTGAACAATACCTATTTAAATTTAGTAATACATAAATATGATGATTTATCAAAATATAAAAGAAATATACCTGAACAGAACGCTCATGATGGTTACACCAAAAAGTAACGCTATGAATCGCGTTTTTCCAAGTTTTTGGGGCATTTTTATGCTATTTCCAAGCATCTCCTTTTTATTATCGTTGATTTTAAATGGTCAAACTAATGCATATTATATATACATGCCCTAGTAAACAAAAAAAATTCATATTTATTTTGATTGTATTTTGATTGATCATTTTGAAGTACATTTGTGCAGGTGGGTGTGAATATACCCATTACCAAAGCTGTACACTTATGTAGTTCACTAACAATCCCTTGTGCTTTTTTGTTTTTACTTTCAATTTATAGTAAGTGCAGAAAAAAACTGTTTAAAAAGTAGAAACACACAAAAATATACACAATTATAGTAACTTGAGGCAGATTTCTAATCTACTTCTTGCACTGGATGTCATTAGACTGAAGGTGCACCAAATGTAGAATGCATTATTGCAGAATCAAATGACAGGAACATGATATAGGGAGACTCACCCCACATCTCGGTCCAGCATAGCGCCTGGGTGGAAAGGAGGGAAGCTGCCGCCGTTGGGGGGTTCCTTGGGAGAGTACAGCTTGAATGACTTTGACGAACAGCCTGCGCACACACACACACACAGCAGGGATAAAAGAGCAAAGATTTAGAGACGATTGCTTTGATGTAGCTCCTTCCCAAATCACATCGTCCAAGTAATGCAACTCTGCGTGTTTTTGCTCGCGCCGGTTGAAAGTGCAGTGCCCGTTTTAACCCACCTCCCCTTTTCCAGGATGCTTTCATTAGCTAATGCATCTTCAATCTGGTAAATGGACAAGAAAAACAAACACGATCTGACCGCTTCTTATATCACGCACGCTGTTATAGGGAACCCTCCCCTCCAGAAGAGCCGATCACCATCTGCACCAGTGTGTACATCTCCCCCTGTAGTTGCCTCCTCCACCCTTCCCCCCACTACCCGGGCTGTTGTTAACCCTTGTCTGGCCAGATGAAGCACTCAAAACAACTCTGGGCGCTGGGAAAACATCTGATTCTGTGAGACCTCACACAGACGAGGGCTGCATGTAATTGCGTCCGACAAACAATATTTTAAACACTACCAGACAGAGACGCCGAGGGAGGGGTCACATTCCTTGGGAATATGACCCCAGCTGCCTCATTACAGCCAGCCACTCTCTTCACAGACACTTTATTAGGCATTAATTACGGCGCTGTTTGATCGTTCTAGTACTACCCTTTGTTGGCGATATTTTGCAAGTGCAAGCTGAGGGGATGCTATGTTAATTTGACCCGTCACAATTCATGCACAACATAGTATGTCACTGTCAGCTTGGTGTATAAAAGGCCGCGGTGCCAGATTAAAACCAACAGGGGGAGAAGGGGGGGGGGGGGGGGGGGGGTGACTGCAGCATTGCCTAAATGGGTTTAATCTTCCCACTGAGGGGGAAGCCAAGCACCGTTTTCGGTGTTAGTACAAGACGACAAGAGTGGTGTGCGTGGTGAACTGCATACCGCAGTCACTGTGAGGGATTTACTTTCTCAAGAGCACTCAATAATGCTTCGTATTTGACCCCTGGACTGACACTCTACACCGGGCAAAATATATTAGTCGGCTGCGTTCAATCAACGCACACATTGAAACCTGTTCTTGTTTAGAGCCGGGTGCATTTTTGGAAATGACATCATACACGTAAGCGACACGATACATCAAGTTGCATCAACAGAGTTCTTGAATACAAACTTAGGGGTGTAACGGTACGTGTATTTGTATTGAACCGGTTCGGTTGAGAGGTTTACCGAACAAGTTTCCACACGGACATATTAAGTAGCGTAACGCACGTTGTGTAAACAATGCACACCAAGGCACAACACACGGCATGCTAGCAGCTAACGGGCTACAATAGACTGACCATTTGTCCTCTTTTCACCGGACATGTCCTCTTTTGCGGAGCTGTCAGGGCAGAGTTTCTTAAATGCCTCAAATGTCCGGCATTTTGAGTTAGGGTTGCGTGTATTTTCAATGTACGTTCAGGGTTAAGAAGGGGTTAAAAACAAAACAAATTGTGTGCGCAGCAGCATTGGTGAGGGAGGGGCAGAGACAGAGAGTGAGAGAGTTATGATAAACGCGCATGCGTCGCCAGGCTCTGCTTTTTATCCATAGATTTATCAGATTTCATTTTTTATTATCTATAGCAGAGGTGTCAAAAGTGTGCCCCGGAGGCCATTTGCGGCCCACAACTAATGTTTTAAAAGCCAACGGCACATTCTAAAAATACTATTAAAATAAACAAAAACATAACAAAAGTGAAATAAAAAAAAGCTTAAAGGTTAAATGTAATTTAGAAAAAGTTGCAATGTTGACTAATAAAACAAAGCTGTTTTTTTTCTTTCAAACTGTCATTGCTCAAAACATAATATTGAATCAAAATCAATGTTATTATGAATTATTGACCTATCCAAGGTTCCAATTACCTCACATCAAATATTCCACTAAGAAAAATATTTTTGGTGGAAGATTTTGCAAATTTGGTATATATTAATAACCCAAAAATTGATATTTTGTTGTTTTCTTACTGTACCGAAAATGAACCTAACCGTGACCTCTAAACCGAGGTACGTACCGAACCGAAATTTTTGTGTACCGTTTCACCCCTACAAACTATACTTTCCTTGTTGCTTGAGACATGTTTTATTGGGCAATGCACAATGTAACTGTGCCAACTTGCACCTACTGTGCTTTTTCAGACATACTAAATGACGCCATAAAAAGCGCCCACAAAACAGTTTCGGCCTTGATGGATTACATTGCCTGTGCTGAACAATTAGGGCCCATGCAGCAATTGCTGCCATATTTAAATTGCTTTGTTTATCATCATTACCCTGACATTCTTTTAGTACACCAACTCACTTCTTAAATATGATACCCAAACACATCCTGCCAAAAAAAAACAGACTAAGGATGCAGTGCCCCAAATAATTGCAGGGTTTATCATCCACACCTCAAATCACAACCCTGTAATTGATACCAACATGTGTTATCTAGGACACAACGCATGTAACGCAAATGTGGCATCTAAAATGCCCAAGTCTTTCCTCGTTTTCAAGCACAACGGTAGGGTTGGGAAGCTTACAACAACTCACAATTTGATTCTAATTCCTGGGGTTATGATTCAATTCAAAATGTATACTCGATTCAATGCGGTACTCTATTCAAACCGATTCTTGCAATTTATTGTTAGGTATAAAAATTATGATAAAAACTTTTCGAAACAAGTTTCAGGCTACAAAAGCTCTTCTTGGCTGCTGACGAATGAAATATCGATTATTTTAGTAAACCATCGATTAATTTGTTCGGATAAAACACACTTCACAATCCCAAATGCATACTTTTAGGAAAAAAGTTGAAATAAACAAAAACTTTTTTTTTGTTTTTGTTTTTTTAATAAATTGCCATTGAGTTAAAAAGTTAAAGTTAAAGTCCCAACGATATTCAGACACACCTAGGTGTGGTGAAATTATCCTCTGCGTTGACCCATCCCCATGATCACCCCCTGGGAGGTGAGGGGAGCAGTGAGCAGCAGCGGTGGCCGCGCTTGGGAATCATTTTGGTGATTTAACCCCCAATTCCAACCCTTGAAGCTGAGTGCCAAGCAGGGAGGCCATGGGTCCCATTTTTATAGTCTTTGGTATGACACGGCCGGGGTTTGAACTCACAACCTTCCAGTCAACATTGAAATTATACTTTTAACATGTGTGCCTTTATCCATCTATCCATTTTCTACCGCTTGTCCCTTTTGGGTGTCACGTGGGTGCTGTTCGCCAGCACACAGATCAAGGCACCCACACACCACCGCTCTCATGTGTGCTCTATTGCAGCGGCCATGCGTTTCGAATGAATCAATGTTAAATAGTTACACTCATTAAACAATGAATCGTAGCAACAAAATATAAATCAAAGCTTTTTTTCTAATCGATTAGTCGTTGCAGCCCTAATGACGTTTATGTATGTACATGGCTTAAAACATTTTTTTAAATGTATTTATTAATAAGCCATTGCACGGGTCACCCAAAAGGGGGTCCCTCCAAGATTTTTCGGTGTCCCCATTGGGTTAAGTTTGTTGTTGCCTTGATGTGGGATCAGAGCCGAGGATGTCATCGTGGCTTGTGCAGCCCTTTGGGCATTTGTGATTAAGGGCTATATAAGTAAACTTTGATTGATTGATAAAAATGTTTTATTTGTTGTATTTTTTTTAAATATATTTTTGGAAATTATGAATTGATTTAGGATATTTTTGGTTTCTTTTGGTTCTCTTTTTTGGGGGGCCGGAGGGGTTCATGTATGTGTGTGTTTATATACATATATGTGTATCCTTGGTTTTATTTTTTTCAAAACACTTGACTGTATTTGTGTACGTGGGTGTGTGTGTGTGTATGTATGTATGTATGCATATATATACTTTTTTTTTCTCCACTAATTGCTAAGATTAGTCTCATTGAAATGTGTCTTCTTGTTGTTTCATTCCCCCTGTTATTTTTGGTGTTTTGTGGGCATTTGCATTGCCAACATTTCAATGTATACTGCTGTATATGTGTTGTAAAAATTGAAAATCCTAAATAAATCTTAAAATTAAAAAAAGAATCGCGATTCGGATGTCAACCAATATTTTTGAGCAACCTTACTAAACAGATCAAGACTGGCCTCAAAAATTAGGGATTCTGAAAAAAGTGAAAACAAGAGAAAGAAAGTGAACAATTCAAAAAATCTGAGAAAGCAAATAATGGACATTTATGAATTGGTTCGTGGCGTTACATAATATTTTACTTTTGATCAGTACCGTTCTGTTGAATAAAGGATAAACACAAAATAAAGACCTCCCTCTAATAAACCTTTTAGCACTAATACAGTGTTGGCGTAAATGCATTTTTGTGTCTTTTTACGCATTGAAATCAGAGAGGACGCGAAATTAAGAGGACGCGGATTTTTTATTTTTTTTGCAGATTATGGCTTTGCGCTGGTGTTTTGTTTTGTTTATATTTGCCGGGTCAAATTATTAATTATTGGTTAACTTCAAAGTAATGCACTTTCCGGTACAATTTCTTAAATTTTGATTCACCGAAAGTTTTATCGATCACAAATACTTCATTTCCGGTATTGGGACTCCCGCGTGTTATTGTGTAAAGCAAAGCTTCAATGAAATGTGGCTTTAGGAGCCACTTTTCAGCAAATGGCTCACTTATGAAGATGGAAAGATGTTTTGCACGCCATGTAAATGGGCTAAGAAAAAGAACACCTACCGGTATATGACCGGGTGCACTGATTTTCAAAGATCCAGCCTCACCAGGCACCAAGAAACACCCTCCAATTTGGGTCCCGACAGTTCCGCTCTTTGGTCGAAATGACGAAGCCGTCGATTTGTTACAACTCCCTGCAGCTATAGCCGCCCTTAACAGCAGGCCCGGCCGACCTGTCTGACAAGCCTGTAAATGTGTGTTGGTCATGTATGATGTCTTTTTGTTATTTTTGTTTTTGTGATGTGTAATGTCCATTGTTCAAATGTACGGCAGTGAAAATTAATTTCCCCAAGGGGACCAATAAATCTAAATCTAATCTTTATTTATGTTTTCCACAAAGCCAAGCGTACATCCACCATCCAAGTAACACTCCTGAACATGCTAGCGCTCCCTCTCCTAACTTGCCCACTCACTTACACACAACACTCACCCCACATACCGCCATTCTTAAAGGGGAACACACAGCTTATGGCCATCACCAAGCCTGTGATGAAATGCTCGAGGCATTGAGTGCCACCATTTAATAATTAAATGACATTGAAACTAACTTGCCAAATTCTAAGTTTGTTGGCATTATTTGCCATGAAAGTGTAGATGTGGCGGTTTTTAAATGACTGATGATCTACGTACAGGTGAGAATAATCAATTCATTATCATCATTTCATGACCGAAGCAAAACACTTTTTACACTTTTATACAGAAATAAATACACCTACAACTTATTAAATGAAAATATAGAAAAAAAATACTGGCAGCGGTAAAGTTTAGATCCATGAAGGAAAGAAGAAAGTGAATGAATGTTTACAACTGACATATGCATGAAAATGTGTTTTCTTTTGTATTATTTTTTTATGAATTAAGTAATGTTTATAAAAATCGTTTGCCAAAACACAATATAGAATGTGAGATATACCGTATTTTCCGCACTATACGGCGCACCGGATTATTAGCCTCACCTTCAATGAATGGCATATTTCATAACTTTGTCCACCAATAAGCCGCCCCGGACTATAAGCCGCGCCTACGCTGCGCTAAAGGGAATGTCAAAAAAACAGTCAGATAGGTCAGTCAAACTTTAATAATATATTGAAAACCAGCGTTCTAACAACTCTGTCCCAAAATGTACGCAAATGTGCAATCACAAACATAGTAAAATTCAAAATAGTGCAGAGCAATAGCAACATAATGTTGCTCGAACGTTAATGTCACAACACACAAAATAAACATAGCGCTCACTTTCTGAAGTTATCCTTCATTCGTAAATCCTTCGTCTTCGGTGTCCGAAGTGAAAAGTTGGGCAAATGTGAGATCCAAAATGGACGGTTCCGTCTCGTCGAAGTCATCGGAGTCAGTGTCACTGTTATCCAGCAGTTCTGTGAATCCTGCCTTCCGGAAAGCTCGGACCACAGTTGTGACCGAAATATCTGCCCAGGCATTTACGATCCACTGGCAGATGTTGGCGTCGTCTGGCGCTGCCTCCGTCTTAGTGAATGTGTGTTCGCCTTCTGTCATCCATTGTTCCCACGCAGTTAGCAGTCTAGCTTCGAATGCCCTGTTGACACCAATATCTAGCGGCTGGAGGTCTTTTGTCAATCCACCCGGAATGACGGCGAGTATTGAATTAAGCGCGTAAGCGTGTCTCTTAAAGTGATGTTATGAGCTAGCAAATATAACAACTACACTACCCAGCATGCAACGATAGTTACGAGCATGCGCGGTAGCCCTGAGAAGCGTTGTATGCTGGCAGTTAGAATGTGGTTATGAGCACGCTGTGAGTAAACGTTGAGAACTCAGTTAACACGCCTCGTCTGCATTATTTATAATTAGACAGACAACACACTTAATAGGAGCCATTTTGGGGTCTTTACATAAACACACAAATGGAAATGAAACGTCACATATCCCAGCATGCACCGCGCGCTTCTTCGTCATCCACTGTTCCCACGCAGTTAGCAGTCTAGCTTCGAATGCCCTGTTGACACCAATATCTAGCGGCTGGAGGTCTTTTGTCAATCCACCCGGAATGACGGCGAGTATTTAATTAAGCGCGTAAGCGTGTCTCTCAATGTGATGTTATGAGCTAGCAAATATAACAACTACACTACCCAGCATGCAACGATAGTTACGAGCATGCGCGGTAGCCCTGAGAAGCGTTGTTGTATGCTGGGAGTTAGAATGTGGTTATGAGCATGCTGTGAGTAAACGTTGAGAACTCAGTTAACACGCCTCGTCTGCATTATTTATAATTAGACAGACAACACACTTAATAGGAGCCATTTTGGGGTCTTTACATAAACACACAAATGGAAATGAAACGTCACATATCCCAGCATGCACCGCGCGCTTCTTCTTCTTCCGGGGGCGGGTGGTTGCTTACAGTACAAGAAGAAGCGCTTCCTGTTCTATGGGGGCGGGTGCTTACCTTGGCGGTTGCTTGCGTAGAAGAAGAAGCGCTTCCTGCTCTACCGGGAAAAAAGATGGCGGCTGTTTACCGAAGTTGCGAGAACGAAACTTTATGAAAATGAATCTTAATATTTATCCATATATAAAGCGCACCGGGTTAAAAGCCGCACTGTCAGCTTTTGAGTAAATTTGTGGTTTTTAGGTGCGGCTAATGGTGCGGAAAATACGGTAACAGGATAATGCATACATTTATCATTTCAATCAATCAAAATGTAATTATATAACCCTAAATCACGAGTGTCTCAAAGGGCTGCACAAGCCACAATGACATCCTCGGCTCAGATCCCACATCAGGGCAAGAACAAACTCAAACCCAATGGGATTACAATGAGAAACCTTGGAGGGGACCGCAGATGTGGGGACCCCGGCCCCTGGGCGACCAGTGCAATGGATGTCGAGTGGATCTAGCATAATAGTGTGAGAGTCCAGTCCATAGTGGATCTAAAGTAAAGTAAAGTACCAATGATTGTCACACACACACTAGGTGTGGTGAAATTTGTCCTCTGCATTTGGCCCATCCCCTTGTTCACCCCCTGGGAGGTGAGGGGAGCAGTGGGCAGCAGCAGTGCGGCGCTCGGGAATCATTTTTGGTGATTTAACCCCCAATTCCAACCCTTGATGCCGAGTGCCAAGCAGGGAGGTAATGGGTCACATTTGTATAGTCTTTGGTATGACTCGACCTACCGATCTCAGGGCGGACACTAACCACAAGGCCACTGAGTAGGTATAGCACAGGCCTGGGCAATTATTTTGACTCGGGGGCCACATTTAGAGAAAAAATGTCTGGGGGCTGGTATATCTATCTCTAGGACCACAAATACAAAACCTCACAATAATGTCTGATTGAATGCTAAAAACGCCTGAAAAAACGCAATGGAATTTAATTTTTTTTTTACTGAATGAGACACCCAAAATGTACATGAAAATAAAGAATGTGGGATTCACAATATTAACTAAGAACGATAAAACACTGAATATTGACAACATATGAACGTCACACCCCCTCTCGATCGACATATTTTACAATCAAGCGAAACGCAACAAAAATGCAACAAACACAGCAAAATATGAACACGAAGGGGGAAAAAAACACAATCTGATACATCTGATATCACTAAGCTTTAGAACTTTGTTGTGAAAATCTCCTTCCGCGTCTGTCCCTGACACCCCATTTCAGGAAACACTCCGTGGAAACGCTCCCCACCCACACTGCTTGGTGCCTCGTCTGAGCTGCTGTGACTTAGATGAGCCATAGTAACTAATGAGACTACCAAAGTAACTAATACATCATACAAAAGCGCAGATTTCCATTAGGGCTGCAACAACTAATCGATTATCTCGATTAAAATCGATTATAAGAATAGTTGCCGATTAATTTAGTCATCGATTTGTTGGATCGATGCTATGCGCATGCGCAAAGGCTACGCTTCTTTTTTTAACCTTTATTTATAAACTGCAACATTTACAAACAGCTGAGAAACAATAATCAAAATAATAGGGGTGTAACGGTACGTGTATTTGTATCGAACCGTTTCGGTACGGGGGTTTCGTTTCGGTGCGGAAGTGTACCGAACGAGTTTCCACACGGACATATTAAGTAGCGTACTTCACGTTGTGTAAACAATACTCAAAATGCCGGACATTCGAGGCATTTAAGAAACTCCGCCCTGACAGCTGCGCAAAAGAGGACATGTCCGGTGAAAAGAGGACGTATGGTCAGTCTATCCTAGCCCGTTAGCTGTTAGCATGCTAGCAAAAGAGGACTAGCAGCGACCGGGCTAGGTCCTGACTATACGTCCTCTTTTCACCGGACACGTCCTCTTTTCACCGGACATGTCCTCTTTTGCGGGGCTGTCGGGCGGAGCTTCTTAAATGCCTCAAATGTCCGGCATTTTGAGTTAGGGTTGCGTGTATTTTCAATGTACGTTCAGGGTTAAGAAGGTTAAAAACACAACAAATTGTGCGTGCAGCAGCATTCGTGAGGGAGGGGGAGAGACGGAGAGAGCGAGAGAGTTGATAAACGCGCATGCGTCGCCAGGCTCTGCTTTTTATCCATAGATTTATCACATTTAATTTTTTATTATCTATAGCAGGGGTGTCAAAAGTGCATTTTTGTAACATTTTCCTTGTTTTATTTGGCAAGTTGAAATAACATGGCGCCAGTATGCTGTTTTTTTTTTCAATAAAATACTGGAAAGGATAGAAATGTAGTTTGTCTCTTTTATCCGATTATTAATCGATTCATCGAAGTAATAATCGACAGATTAATCGATTATCAAATTAATCGTTAGTTGCAGCCCTAATTTCAACCATTGGAATACTTTGTGTAGTTCAAGATTTACAGTAATTTGTAAACATCACTGCACATCATAATGGCAGTTACAATTTCCATCTTCCATCCATCCATCCATCCATTTTCTACCGCTTATTCCCTTCGGGGTCGCGGGGGGGCGCTGGAGCCTATCTCAGCTACAATCGTGCGGAAGGCGGTTTACACCCTGGACAAGTCGCCACCTCATCGCAGGGCCAACACAGATAGACAGACAACATTCACACTCACATTCACACACTAGGGCCCATTTAGTGTTGCCAATCAACCTATCCCCAGGTGCATGTCTTTGGAGGTGGGAGGAAGCCGGAGTACCCGGAGGGAACCCACGCAGTCATGGGGAGAACATGCAAACTCCACACAGAAAAATCCTGAGGCCGGGATTGAACTCACGACTCCTCAGGACCTTCGTATTGTGAGGCAGACGCACTAACCCCTCTACTACCGTGCTGCCCACAGTTTCCATCTTAAATATCTAAAATAATTTGGGAATGTCCGGTGGGCCATATTGAAAAGCTTAAAGGGGAACATTATCACAATTTCAGAAGGGTTAAAATCATTAAAAATCAGTTCCAAGTGGCTTATTTTATTTTTCGAAGTTTTTTTTCAAAATTTTACCCATCACGCAATATCCCTAAAAAAAGCTTCAAAGTGCCTGATTTTAACCATCGTTATATACACCCGTCCATTTTCCTGTGACGTCACACAGTGATGCCAATACAAACAAACATGGCGGAAAGAACAGCAAGCTATAGCGACATTAGCTCGGATTCAGACTCGGATTTCAGCGGCTTAAGCGATTCAACAGATTACGCATGTATTGAAACGGATGGTTGTAGTGTGGAGGCAGGTAGCGAAAACGAAATTGAAGAAGAAACTGAAGCTATTGAGCCATATCGGTTTGAACCGTATACAAGCGAAACCGACGAAAACGACACGACAGCCAGCGACACGGGAGAAAGCGAGGACGAATTCGGCGATCGCCTTCTAACCAACGATTGGTATGTGTTTGTTTGGCATTAAAGGAAACTAACAACTATGAGCTAGGTTTACAGCATATGAAATACATTTGGCAACAACATGCACTTTGAGAGTGCAGACAGCCCATTTCAGGCGCGCTAAGAACATATATTTTTCCACGATTTCAGCACTCAGGTTAACCATACCTAAATAGACACAAAATACTGCATTACACAAGACTACCCGAATGTACTCGAATGATTGAAAAAAAATACATGTTTTTAAGCTAAATTATTGGTAAACACAGTTTATGTATAATAATTTACGTAAAACCGCGAGTAATGAATAAAGTTTTCATCAATTAATATATTCTGTAGACATACCCTCATCCGCTCTCTTTTCCTGAAAGCTGATCTGTCCAGTTTTGGAGTTGATGTCAGCATCTGCTTTGAGTGTCGCAGGATATCCACACATTCTTGCCATCTCTGTCGTAGCATAGCTTCCGTCGGTAAAGTGTGCGGAACAAACGACAGACCATTTCGTCGACTTTCCCCACAGCCAGGTATTTTGAACAAATTTTGTCCAATTTCTTGCCACTTTCGCATCTTTGGGGCACTGGTGCAACTTGAATCCGTCCCTGTTCGTGTTGTTACACCCTCCGACAACACACCGACGAA
Source organism: Nerophis lumbriciformis (assembly GCF_033978685.3). Taxonomy (NCBI): domain Eukaryota; kingdom Metazoa; phylum Chordata; class Actinopteri; order Syngnathiformes; family Syngnathidae; genus Nerophis; species Nerophis lumbriciformis. The sequence goes on along the minus strand of NC_084549.2, from coordinate 15,509,714 downwards.
AGTGAGAAAATGGCGGATTGCTTCCCGATGTGGCGTCACAACGCTCCGAGAGCGAATAATAGAAAGGCGTTTAATTCGCCAAAATTCACCCATTTAGAGTTCGGAAATCGGTTAAAAAAAAAAGGTCTTTTTTCTGCAACATCAAGGTATATATTGACGCTTACATAGGTCTGGTGATAATGTTCCCCTTTAACGGGCAACGTGTGGCCCCTGGGCCTTAATTTGCCCAGGTCTGGTTTAGCATAATAGTATGATTGATTGATATTTATAATTTGTTTTCAAAAAACGCTTACAAAAAAGTGGGACCCCATTTTTATGACTTGATGGGGTCCCTGGGACCCCATTTTGAAAATTCTGCACTTAAGTAAGTGACCACAACCAGCCAATATGAGTGAATGCAGCGACTTTTTACAAGGTAAAACACAATTTTGCGTGACATATATTGCTTACACTAGCAGCCACGTAATAATCTGACAGACTTTATTAATGCAACTTTTTAATTGGGATCCTGCTGCAGCAAAGTCCGCCATAACCGATCAGTGCAAACAATGGAGCTGCTGCATCCAACCACACACACGCGAGACGTGATCAGACGCCAATAAATACTAAACAAGAGGAAAATAAACCTGCAATGACTATAAGTGACAGAACCAGCTGCAGGGGTGTCCTTACACAGGCAGCCATAGCAACCAACACCCCGGGCTCGGTGTCAACTATCCGCTGGGCCGCATCCGTTCACGGGGAAGGGATGCTAAGGCTATCGACCCTGTCGCTAGCACCGCCACTAGTGCAGGACGACCCGGTACAGCGTTCGTTACCCTGCTACGGACCGGCGGCGACAATACCGACAAGAGAGGGGTGTGTGCGGCGGTTACCTGCAGAGAAAGATCCACCGAAAGGCGGCGTTGCTCCACACCTCCACTCGGCGCTTCCAAGCTAGCTTCGGTGCTAGCCGGAGAAGCTGGACGGTGAAAGCTCTGTCGCTTGATAAAACACTCGCACTGTCCCCACACGTAAGACGGCAAGTCGGGGTAGAAAACTAAGCAACGCGCCGAGAACTTGAAAAGAATTAATAATGAACTAATTGTGTTTTAAATATGCATTTGCATACGAGTGTTGTATCCATTTACTACTACTACTACTACTACTTCAGGACCCTTTGTTCCTGCCAGTCGGACACTCGGGGAGAAAAACAAGCCCCGCCTCCTACAGGCCACGCCCACTACGTACAAAAAAAAGCACAAATTGAAAAACTACACTCATCTGCCACACTTGCATAACATTATGTAAAGAGCTCTCGTTAAAATTGTTTGACACTATCCGTTATTTATTCAACAATATATTAGGTAATTGGTTCTCAACCTTTTTTCAGTGATGTACCCCCTGTGAATTTTTTTGAATTCAAGTACCCCCTAATCAGAGCAAAGCATTTTTGGTTGAAAAAAAGAGATAAAGAAGAAAAATACAGCAATATGTCATCAGTTTCTGATATATTAAATTGTATAACAGTGCAAAAATATTGCTCATTTGTAGTGGTCTTTTTTGAACTATTTGGAAAAAAAGATAGGTTTTTATTTATATTTATAAAGGATTTTTGAATTGTTGCTATTTTTAGAATATTAAAAAAAAATCTCACGTACCCCTTGGCATACCTTCAAGTACCCCAAGGGGTACGCGTACCCCCATTTGAGAACCATTGTATTAGGTAATATGGCATTCTATTTATCTAAATCAGGGGTGTCAAACTCATTTTAGATGGGGGGGGGGCCACATGGAGAAAAATCTACTCCCAAGTGGGCCGGACTGGTGAAATCCCGGCACGATAACTTCAAAATAAAGACAACTTCAGATTGTTTTCTTTGTATAAAAATAGAGCAAGCACATTGTGAAATTGTACAAATCATAATTTGATTGATTGATTGAGACTTTTATTAGTAGGTTGCACAGTGAAGTACATATTCTGTACAATTTACCACTAAATGGTAACACCCGAATAAGTTTTTCAACTTGTTTAAGTCGGGGTCCACTTAAATTGATTCATCCATCCATCCATCCATCTTCTTCCGCTTATCCGAGGTCGGGTCGCGGGGGCAGCAGCCTAAGCAGGGAAGCCCAGACTTCCCTCTCCCCAGCCACTTCGTCCAGCTCTTCCTGTGGGACCCCGAGGCGTTCCCAGGCCAGCCGGGAGACATAGTCTTCCCAACGTGTCCTGGGTCTTCCCCGCGGCCTCCTACCGGTCGGACGTGCCCTCACCCCACATACCGCCATTCTCCTTAGGGAGGCGTTCGGGTGGCATCCTGACCAGATGCCCGAACCACCTCATCTGGCTCCTCTCGATGTGGAGGAGCAGCGGCTTTACTTTGAGCTCCCCCCGGATGGCAGAGCTTCTCACCCTATCTCTAAGGGAGACCCCCGCCACCCGGCGGAGGAAACTCATTTCGGCCGCTTGTACCCGTGATCTTGTCCTTTCGGTCATAACCCAAAGCTCATGACCATAGGTGAGGATGGGAACGTAGATCGACCGGTAAATTGAGAGCTTTGCCTTCCGGCTCAGCTCCTTCTTCACCACAACGGATCGAAATTGATTCATGATACAAATATATACTATCAGATATATACTATCATCATAATACAGTCATCACACAAGATAATCACATTGAATTATTTACATTATTTACAATCCGGGGTGTGGAGGGGGGCGGGGGGTGTTTAGGTTTGGTGGTTATCATCAGTCATCAGAGAGAGAGAGAGAGAGAGAGAGAGATATTAGAAGGCATAAGAAAAAGTGGCTGCATTTGATTGTTTATATTTGATTATTAACCAGTGACGTGCGGTCACTGGAGGCAGGTGAGGCGGGGCCTCACCTGCCATCATGGAAAGACAAAAAATGTAAAAAGAAAAAAAATGTATTAAATTGTTATATGTATTCAGTGATTATACTATAACGTTATTTTCCATTTAACTTCACCAGTTTTAGATTATTTTTATTCAAAATCGCTGAATTTTCACATTTGCCGTTCAAATACTGAGAAGAGACGGTGCGGTGATCAGCAGCCAGTTGAGGCACGTCACTCAGTTGTGCCTCAACATGGATTGCGCAATGACTCGGCTAACTGCTGGCCTGCTGTGCGGTGAGACCGTATTGCTATATGAATTATATTATACATTTCCATAGTTTAGTTAGCTGAGGTATATAATGTACAGTGTATTTTGTCAACAACTGTATGTGTGTAACGTATATCTTGTGCTGAGCGATCATAAAACGGCTGCGAAGACGCACTGGCTGAGGCTCGCAGTAATCCCGCCTCCTGGTGCCGGTTAATGCACCCCCCGACGAGGGCGCCACACCAACCAAAGCCACACCCAAACCCTCCACGTGCAAGACCGAATCCACCCAAAAAAACTTAACAAGAAGCCAAAAAGTGCAAAAACAACAATGCTCGCGCCGGAGGAGCCGTGAACGACTGCAGGGACACAACATTAGGTACACCTGCAGACTGCAGCACGGATTTCATATTTCATTCATTCACAACTCCTCCAACACGAACACCACTGTTCCCGCACTTATAAGTGAAGGTAAGACCATAATAACGTTTTTTTTTAATTAAATGTGCTTTTCTGTGTGCTACAGTTTGTATGTGTAAAGTTAAAGTTAAGTTAAAGTACCAATGATTGTCACACACACACTAGGTGTGGTGAAATTTGTCCTCTGCATTTGACCCATCCCCTTGCTCACCCCCTGGGAGGTGAGGGGAGCAGTGGGCAGCAGCAGCGCCGCGCCCGGGAATCATTTTTGGTGATTTAACCCCCAATTCCAACCCTTGATGCTGAGTGCCAAGCAGGGAAGAATGCTGGTATGAGCTTTTAAACATAACCCGTTAACTGCTGCCAATCAAATGGTGAATAAGATACTCTTTAGGGTTCATATGTTTGTAAATCTGACTGTGATGAAGTCAGTGCCTCACCAGCCATCAACCTCACCGCACGTCACTGTTATTAACAATCCGGGAAGGGTGTTAGTTTAGGGTTGTAGCTGCCTGGAGGTGTACTTTTATTGCGGTTTTGAAGGAGGATAGAGATGCCCTTTCTTTTATACCTGTTGGGAGCGCATTCCACATTGATGTGGCATAGAAAGAGAATGAGTTAAGACCTTTGTTAGATCGGAATCGGAATGTTGTTGGGGTTTAAAAAAAAAAAAAAAAAAAAAAGTACCCATGATTGTCACACAAACACTAGGTGTGGCGAAATGATTCTCCGCATTTGACCCATCACCCTTGATCACCCCCTGGGAGGTGAGGGGAGCAGTGAGCAGCAGCGGTAGCCGCGCCCGGGAATCATTTTTGGTGATTTAACCCCCAATTCCAAGCCTTGATGCTGAGTGTCAAGCAGGGAGGTAATGAAATTACCTGTTGCGGTTAATAGTATATATACTTGTTTTGTCCTTATTTATAGTTTCTGAATAAATGATGTGGTAATGTTCATCAGTCAACTCATCGGTGTTCATTTTCAATTTATCTAGATTAAAAAAAAAATATCAAAATCAAATTAAAGGATGGCATGGCGTAGTGGGTAGAGCAGCCGTACCAGAAAGTTGTGCACTTCCATAAGTACACTTAGCATTTTGAGTGCTTAAGTTCAGAAGTACAGCACAATTCAGTGCAATGTTGCACTTGACATGCCCCAAAGGGTGAGTGTGCACAGATAGATCCTAACCCAATTAATCATTGCCATCTTGGCTTCCAAGCGGAAGGGGAGGGGCTATGATTGCAATTAACACTTCAAAAGGAGAAAATTATAAAAATATGAAGCAGATAGATATTGCCATCATCATTTCTGGTAAGAGTGCAAGGATAGTCATTGATTTGAAACAGCACGACAGTTGCAGAATTTGCATAGTATACATTGTAAAGTGTAAGTACAGAAGTCTGCAAAATGTACTCAGTCGACCCGAGGGCTAATAATGACAGCTAATAGCAGGGACAAGCGGTAGAAAATGGATGGATGGATGGGTTCTCTTCCTCTACCCACATACTTTAAAATGACCACAGTCGCTCCCTAGCATTTCGGAGGCACATAGCATTTGGCTGATTGAGATTGACAAAAATAAAGAAAAAACACTAAGTTACTTTGTGTATGTTTAAAGACTAAACCAGGGGTCCCCAAACCGGATCCGGCCCACCAGTGTCCAAAATCCGGCCCGCGGGAAGTCCCAAGTTTAAAAAAATAATTTCAAATCTGTCCATTTTAATCCATTTTCTACCACTTGTTACTCTCAGTGTCTCTTAGTTGCTCAGGCAAATCATATAGTCTAAAAGTGCGTTTTCCCATCGATAACGTGACATAATTGCGCTTGGCCCCCAGATACATTTTTTCAACCCAACGCAGCCCCCGAGTCAAGAAGTTTGGGGACCGCTGGGCTAAACAAATGGATTTTACGTTACAACAATAGGAGACTCCACAGAATCTGGGGTGCGCAGAAAACTACAAATCATTTGTTGCGATTATTTTAATAATCGAATAATCTATAAATTATTTAGTTCGAATAAGTAATCGGATAAGACACTTAATAGCCTTTATGCATATTTTTGGTAAAATAGTTAAAATAACCATTTTATTTAATAAATGCACATTGTCAACATAGAAATCCCACTTTGAACATGTGTGCATTAACACAAATACAAAAACGATTTGCTGTTCGCCACCACACAGATCACAGCGTGCACTCACGCACCACCGCTCTCATGTACGCTCAATCGCAGTGGCCATGCTGAAATGTCCACGTATTTAAAGTTCCAGGCACTCCATGCAGTTCATATATTATCAATTTTTTATTAGGTGCACTCCTTATGATTAATCTAAGCAACATAATACAAAACCCAAAACCAGTGAAGTTGGCACGTTGTGTAAATGGTAAATAAAAACAGAATACAATGATTTATTTGCAAATCCTTTTCAACTTATATTCAATTGAATAGACTGTAAAGACAAGATATTTAACATTCGAACTGGAAAACTTTGTTATTTTTTGCAAATATTAGTTCATTTGGAATTTGATGCCTGCAACATGTTTCAAAAAAGCTGGCACAAGTGGCAAAAAAGACTGAGAAAGTTGAGGAAAGCTCATCAAACACTTCTTTGGAACATCCCACAGGTGAACAGGCTAATTGGGAACAGGTGGGTGCCATGATTGGGTATAAAAGCAGCTTCCATGAAATGCTCAGTCGTTCACAAACAAGGATGGAGCGAGGGTCACCACTTTGTGAACAAATGCCTCAGCAAACTGTTTTAAGAACAAATTTCTCAACCAGCTATTGCAAGGAATTTAGAGATTTCACCATCTACGGTCCGTAAGTTCAGAAAATCTGGATAAATAACTGCACGTAAGCAGCAAGGCTGAAAACCAACATTGACTGCCCGTGATCTTCTATCCCTCAGGCTGTACTGCATCAAAAACCGACACCGGTGTGTAAAGGATATCACCACATGGGCTCAGGAACACTTCAGAAAACCACTGTCTGTAACTACAGTTTGTCGCTACATCTGTAAGTGCAAGTTAAAACTCTACTATGCAAAGCGAAAGCCATTTATCAACAACACCCAGAAACGCCGCCGGCTATACTTTTATCAACATGTTTTTGGGGCGTAGGTAATGCTACTACCTAATCAAAATCTCTGATAAGTGCTTAAGAAACCGCATTAAGTGGTAATATGTGGGTTTTGGGCTGAATCAAGCAATGCCATCCATTAATTCAGGCTTAATCATCATCTGTGAGTAATGAACTGATGATTATCAAATTAATTAACCCTTCGTCCTGACCCTCTCCTCCATCTTAAAACAGCCTTCGCCGTCATCTGCGTGGCTTACATTAAAGCTCTGGATTGCGATCAAGAGCTTTGGCAAGTCTGAACCACTGATCAGTGTTAATCAGGCTGGTTAATTCAAGGCGTCTTTTAGTAAAGGCTTTTGCAAAATGATTGACTCTTCGCTGATGGCTCAAACCCTTTTTAGACCGCAGTCCTGATCCTTTTCCTAGCCTCACATTATGTAAGGGAATAATCTGCAGCCTCACTTTTAATCAATAACCACTCTGATGTTTACAAGCAATAGATTTGAAGGAACAGAAAAAAAGCCTTTGTGGTCTCTAAGTGCGCTTTAAAGCTCAATTGGTTGAGGCATTGGCTTTGTCAGTTTGTGTAATTATATATAGCGGGAGGATAGAAGATGAGGGACGTAAAGCGGTGGGAGTAAATACATCTGAAGCCCACCAGGGACTCATGTACTAGTAAAGCCCTGCATTAGATCAGAGTAGGCGTCACACAATAGCAACTGCAGAATGTTCAGGTAAAGACAGACTCTGGCACATCTTCAAAACCTAGCCTTCAATTATTATCAGGAGATATGAAACCAGCTTTTTCTCCTTCTGGCATTTCAGGGTTTTTTTTTCTTCCCAGTCTCGTCATTTTTTGACAAAACCCACAGAGCCCTATTAACATTTACAAAGCTGCAGGTGATGGAATATATCACATGAATTATAGAGCGAATGAACAAAAAGCTGCTCTGGCAACAGTAAATCTTCATTTGCATTCATTGATTGTCAACTGAGAGAAGAGCAGAGAGAGAAAGAGAGCGACACTGCCCTCTGCTGAGCAGAAAAAATATTACTAGTCACAGGCCAGTAAATGAGTAGTTACTGACCTACACTGCAAAAACTGAAATCTAAATAAGATTAAATATCTCAAATAAGGGTGATATTTGCTTATTTTCTGTCTGATAAGATAATTTTTCTCACTAAGCAGATTTTATGTTAGAGTGTTTTACTTGTTTTAAGGGTTTTGGTCCTAAATTATCTCAGTAATTGCTGAGATTTCATGACCTATATTGAGTAAAACATGCTTGAAACTAGAATATCAAGTGTTGCAAAGCTGTGTCATCAACACTCACAAGTATAGAACTACTTTTTTAAAGTAATCATTTCTTATTTCAAGCATGAAAAAAAAATCATGACTTTGACACAATTGTGTCTCATAATTAAAACAGATGACAGCCAAATGGACTTTACTGTTTTATTTTCAATGAAACAATAGAAAATACGTACTCATATAGTAGTACAGTTGGCACAGTACAGTAAACTGACAGTTAAAATTGAAACATTTAACATTTTACATTTCAAACAATTTTGAACAGAAATAGTTCATGCACATTCAGATAAATTCTTCAAAATTACAATTAAACATTTTTTGGCCGGGGGCCTGGCTGTATATATGCGCACTAATTGACTGAAAGAGCACGCACTTGGCGCGATGATGTCATGTTATCGATGGAAAAAATGCATTATTAAACCATATGATTCAATTTTAACTGTCAGTTGACTGTACTGTGCCAACTGTACTACTATATGAGTACGCATTTTCTATTGTTTCATTGAAAATAAAACAGCAAAGTCCATTTGGCTGTCATCTGTTTTAATTATGAGACAATTGTGTCAAAGTCATGATTTTGTTTTTCATGCTTGAAATAAGAAATTATTACTTTAAAAAAGTAGTTTTATACTTGTGAGTGTTGATGACACAGCTTTACATCAGTTGATATTCTAGTTTCAAGCATGTTTTACTCAATATAGGTCATCAAATCTCAGCAACAAGCTGTAATATCTTACTGAGATCATTTAGGACCAAAACCCTTAAAACAAGTAAAACACTCTAACATAAAATCTGCTTAGTGAGAAGAATTATCTTATCAGACAGAAAATAAGCAAATATCACCCTTATTTGAGATATTTCATCTTACTTAGATTTCAGTTTTTGCAGTGTAGGTGTCTATGTTTTCACAAATGTTCCCTTTTTCACTAAGGAGTAGAAGAGTTAGCTTGCACGAACAAACACCAACATACAGTGACTTAATTTTTTCACGCTACTGGAGTGCATGCTTCTTTTTTTTCCGTTACCACCACCCAGTAATTCAAGTCTCTTATTGTGCCAACATCCAGGGAAAGAAATAATGTGTCCTGGGGAGAGAGAGAGAGGGGAGAAGAAAAAAAAGGTGTTTTCCATGATCTCACCGCAACACACCGTGACCGCGTGTGCTGTAGTGCAGTGATTTTCAACCTTTTTTGAGCCAAGGAACATTTTTTGTGTTGACAAAATCCAGAGGCACACCACCAGCAGAAATCATTAAAGGGGAACATTATCACAATTTCAGAAGGGTTAAAACCATTAAAAATCAGTTCCCAGTGGCTTATTTTATTTTTCAAAGTTTTTTTCAAAATTTTACCCATCACGCAATATCCCTAAAAAAAGCTTCAAAGTGCCTGATTTTAACCATCATTATATACACCCGTCTATTTTCCTGTGACGTCACACAGTGATGACAACACAAACAAACATGGCGGATAGAACAGCAAGTTTATAGTGACATTAGCTCGGATTCAGACTCAGATTTCAGCGGTTTAAGCGATTCAACAGATTACGCATGTATTGAAACGGATGGTTGTAGTGTGGAGGCAGGTAGCGAAAACGAAATTGAAGAAGAAACTGAAGCTATTGAGCCATATCGGTTTGAACCGTATGCAAGCGAAACCGACGAAAACGACACGACAGCCAGCGACACGGGAGAAAGCGAGGACGAATTCGGCGATCGCCTTCTAACCAACGATTGGTATGTGTTTGTTTGGCATTAAAGGAAACTAACAACTATTAACTAGGTTCACAGCATATGAAATACATTTGGCAACAACATGCACTTTGAGAGTGCAGACAGCCCAGTTTTCATCAAGTAATATATTCTGTAGACATACCCTCATCCGCTCTCTTTTCCTGAAAGCTGATCTGTCCAGTTTTGGAGTTGATGTCAGCAGGCCAGGGATATCGCAGGATATCCACACATTCTTGCCATCTCTGTCGTAGCATAGCTTTCGTCGGTAAAGTGTGCGGAACAAAGGTCCAATTTCTTGCCACTTTCGCATCTTTGGGCCACTGGTGCAACTTGAATCCGTCCCTGTTCGTGTTGTTACACCCTCCGACAACACACCGACGAGGCATGATGTCTCCAAGGTACGGAAAACAGTCGAAAAAATGGAAAAAAACAGAGCTGATTTGACTCGGTGTTTGTAATGTGTTTGAAAAAATGGCGGATTGCTTCCCAATGTGACGTCGCTCCGAGAGCGAATAATAGAAAGGCGTTTAATTCGCCAAAATTCACCCATTTAGAGTTCGGAAATCGGTTAAAAAAATATATGGTCTTTTTTCTGCAACATCAAGGTATATATTGACGCTTACATAGGTCTGGTGATAATGTTCCCCTTTAAACAACGAAACTCAGTTGACAGTAAAAAGTCATTGTCGCAATTGTTTGATATGACTTTAAACCATAACCAACCATGCATCAATACAGCTCTTGTCTCAATGTAGGTGTACTGTCACCACCTGTCACATCACGCCGTGACTTATTTGGAGTTTTTTGCTGTTTTCCTGTGTGTAGTGTTTTAGTTCTTGTCTTGCACTCCAATTTTGGAGGTTTTTTCTCTTTTTTTGGTATTTTCCTGGAGCAGTTTCAGGTCTTCCTTTGAGCGATATTTCCCGCATCTACTTTGTTTTTATCCTTCTTCGTGGGGACTTTGTCGATTGTCATGTCATGTTCGGATGTTACATTGTGGACGCCATCTTTGCTCCACAGTAAGTCTTTGCTGTCGTCCAGCATTCTGTTTTTGTTTACTTTGTAGACAGTTCAGTTTTAGTTTCGTTCTGCATAGCCTTCCCTAAGCTTCAATGCCTTTTCTGAGGGGCACTCACCTTTTGTTTATTTTTGGTTTAAGCATTAGACACCCTTTTACCTCCACGCTGCCTCCCGCTGTTTCCGACATCTACAAAGCAATTAGCTACCGGCTGCCACCTACTGATATGGAAGAGTATTACACGGTTACTCTGCCGAGCTCTAAACAGCACCGACACTCAACAACAACACATCATTTACAGACTATAATTACTGGTTTGCAAAAAATATTTTTTACCCCAAATCGGTGAAATTAGATCATCTCCCACGGCACACCAGACTGTATCTGTGGTTGAAAAACACTGCTGTAGTGGACGTGTTTCTTCTTCTCCGCTCCTTAGCTTGCAGAGACCGACGGGAGCGGTGGTTATTTAAAGATGACAGCGCTGAATAATGAAACACCTATATGGCACTGTACTATATTTGACAGGAATATTAGCGCGGCTGATTTATAGGGCCACAAAAAAAAAAAAGAAAGAAATATCAATGTCACACCTCAAGTACAAACTCCACGGCGTCGGTTGCTAATTCGAAGACAATGAATCAACACGCCTGATGATATTTTCATGACTTCGCCGCGCTGCTGCGAAAATAGCTGTCTGTAAATCCTGTTTTATGGTGAATGATCCCTTTAACGGCTCCCATCTGCCGGCGTTCACCTTGATTTGTATTCTCGCAGACAGTGTCGTCGACTGCGTTATTTAAATCCTGTAAGTCAACAGCCGATTACCCAAATAGACACTTAATAAGTCTTGTAATAAAAATATGAATGACGGTGATGGTTTGTGCGTGCAAAAGCCGTGGTGCCTCGCACTCCTTCTCCTCCCATCTTGCGCTTTTTGCAGGTCGAGGTGTGCTCAGACTTCTCAAAGCCAATGCCCTTCATCCTGTCTCCCTACTGGTTGGCACATGCCAGCCTTCCGCTGCCATGCTGAGGGCCTGCAGCAGATGTGACATCACAACAGCTCTGCAAACCCACCCCCCTCCATCTCCTTTTTCTATCAGACTCCCCAGCATCTCCCACACATTCCTCCTTTTTTCTCCCTGCCTCTGCACACACACACACACACACACACACACACACACACACACACACACACGGCCATTTTGATCTGGTTTACAGTATAAGGAGGGGAGAGAGGAGGCATCAAGAAGAGATGCTTTAAGCGCGGCGATGTTGTGTAATCACTAAAAGGCTGTTCAGTTGCCATCTTGGCTCTGCTTTAAGTCACTTACCCCCCCCTCAATCAGGAGACATGTGACTTTCTGCATGAGGTAACAGCGATGTTAGTGCAGGGAATGACACACACACACAGAGAGAGTGAAACAAGGGCAAAGAGTGAGAGGAATGGAAAGGAGGGAGGGGGCTGAGAGTGATGAGCCGAGGGGAGAGTGTGCATTTGAGGGGGCATACATGCAATCTATTTTTACCATTTAGTCGGAACAAAGGATGTGATTGGCTGCGCTGCGTTGTAAGGGCGCAGAGAACAAAGCCTTAAAAAAAAATAAAAAAAATAAAAAAGGCAAAGTCACATCAACAGAAGGTCGTCCACGCACTATAAAGACATCATGCAACACGCTCGGAGCTCACCCCAGCCATCTTTAACGGAACAAAACGCATGACCTGTGGCGGACATTGTTGATTTTTTTCCATCCATCCATTTTCAGGTCCACCCAAGACTGTTTGTCAGGCAATGACAGCAAAACCCCATCCATTAACACAGACCGGAAACTTGAACACTGCAAAAAGTCAGTGTTCAAAAACAAGAAAAAAAAATACAAAAATGTGGGTTATTTTATTTGAACTAAGCAAAATTATCTGCCAATATAACAAGACCTCTCTGAGCTGCCACCTTAACGTGGTAGAGGAGTTTGCGTGTCCCAATGATCCTAGGAGCTATGTTGTCCGGGGGCTTCTATGCCCCCTGGTAGGGTCTCCCAAGGCAAACTGGTCCTAGGTGAGGGATCAGACAAAGAGCAGCTCGAAGACCTCTATGAAGAACACGAACAAGGAACCCAGATTTCCCTCGCCCGGACGCGGGTCACCGGGGCCCTCCTCTGGAGCCAGGCCCGGAGGTGTGGCACGATGGCGAGCGCCTGGTGGCCGGGCCTGTCCCCATGGGGCCCGGCCGGGCACAGCCCGAAGAGGCAACGTGGGTCCCCCCTCCAATGGGCTCACCACCCATAGCAGGGGCCATAGAGGTCGGGTGCAATGTGAGCTGGGCGGCAGCCGAGGGCAGGGCACTTGGCGGTCCGATCCTCGGCTACATAAGCTAGCTCTTGGGACGTGGAACGTCACCTCGCTGGGGGGGAAGGAGCCTGAGCTAGTGCGTGAGGTGGAGAAGTTCCGGCTAGATATAGTCGGACTCACTTCGACGCACAGCAAGGGCTCTGGAACCAGTTCTCTTGACAGGGGCTGGACTCTCTTCCACTCTGGCGTTGCCGGCAATGAGAGGCGACGGGCTGGGGTGGCAATTCTTGTTTCACCTCGGCTCAAAGCCTGCACGTTGGAGTTCAACCCGGTGGACGAGAGGGTAGCCTCCCTCCGCCTTCGGGTGGGGGTACGGGTCCTGACTGTTGTTTGCGCTTACGCGCCCAACGGCAGTTCAGATTACCCACCCTTTTTGGATTCACTCGAGGGAGTACTGGAGAGTGCTCCCCCGGGTGATTCCCTCGTTCTACTGGGGGTCTTCAACGCTCATGTTGGCAACGACAGTGAAACCTGGAGAGGCATGATTGGGAAGAATGGCCGCCCGGATCTGAACCCGAGTGGTGTTTTGTTATTGGACTTTTGTGCTCGTCACGGATTGTCAATAACAAACACCATGTTCAAACATAAGGGTGTCCATATGTGCACTTGGCACCAGGACACCCTAGGCCGCAGTTCCATGATCGACTTTGTAGTTGTGTCATCGGATTTGCGGTCTCATGTTTTGGACACCCGGGTGAAGAGAGGGGCGGAGCTTTCTACCGATCACCACCTGGTGGTGAGTTGGCTGCGATGGTGGGGGAGGATGCCGGACAGACCTGGCAGGCCCAAACGCATTGTGAGGGTTTGCTGGGAACGCCTGGCAGAGTCTCCTGTCAGAGAGAGTTTCAATTCCCACCTCCGGAAGAACTTTGAACATGTCCCGAGGGAGGCGCTGGACATTGAGTCCGAGTGGACGATGTTCCGTACCTCTGTTGTCGAGGCGGCCGATTGGAGCTGTGGCCGCAAGGTAGTTGGTGCCTGTCGTGGCGGTAATCCTAGAACCCGTTGGTGGACACCGGCGGTGAGGGATGCCGTCAAGCTGAAGAAGTAGTCCTATCGTGTTCTTTTGGCTCATGGTACTCCTGACGCAGCAGACAGGTACCGACAGGCCAAGCGGTGTGCGGCTTCAGCGGTCGCGGAGGCAAAAACTCGGACATGGGAGGAGTTCGGTGAGGCCATGGAAAAAGACTTCCGGACGGCTTCGAAGCAATTCTGGACCACCATCCGCCGCCTCAGGAAGGGGAAGCAGTGCAGTGTCAACACCGTGTATGGTGGGGATGGTGCTCTGTTGACCTCGACTGTGGATGTTGTGGATCGGTGGAGAGAATATTTCGAAGACCTCCTCAATCCTACCAGCACATCTTCCTATGAGGAAGCAGGGCCTGGGGAATCTGTGGTGGGCTCTCCTATTTCTGGGGCTGAGGTTGCCGAGGTAGTTAAAAAGCTCCTCGGTGGCAAGGCCCCGGGGGTGGATGAGATCCGCCCGGAGTTCCTTAAGGCTCTGGATGTTGTGGGGCTGTCTTGGTTGACAAGACTCTGCAACATCGCGTGGACATCGGGGGCGGTACCTCTGGATTGGCAGACCGGGGTGGTGGTTCCTCTCTTTAAGAAGGGGAACCGGAGGGTGTGTTCCAACTATCGTGGGATCACACTCCTCAGCCTTCCCGGTAAGGTCTATTCAGGTGTACTGGAGAGGAGGCTACGCCGGATAGTCGAACCTCGGATTCAGGAGGAACAGTGTGGTTTTCGTCCTGGTCGTGGAACTGTGGACCAGCTCTATACTCTCGGCAGGGTCCTTGAGGGTGCATGGGAGTTTGCCCAACCAGTCTACATGTGCTTTGTGGACTTGGAGAAGGCATTCGACCGTGTACCCCGGGAAGTCCTGTGGGGAGTGCTCAGAGAGTATGGGGTAACGGACTGTCTTATTGTGGCGGTCCGCTCCCTGTATAATCGGTGTCAGAGCTTGGTCCGCATTGCCGGCAGTAAGTCGGACACGTTTCCAGTGAGGGTTGGACTCCGCCAGGGCTGCCCTTTGTCACCGATTCTGTTCATAACCTTTATGGACAGAATTTCTAGGCGCAGTCAGGGCGTTGAGGGTATCTGGTTTGGTGGCTGCAGGATTAGGTCTCTGCTTTTTGCAGATGATGTGGTCCTGATGGCTTCATCTGGCCAAGATCTTCAGCTCTCACAGGATCGGTTCGCAGCCGAGTGTGAAGCGACTGGGATGGGAATCAGCACCTCCAAATCCGAGTCCATGGTTCTCGCCCGGAAAAGGGTGGAGTGCCATCTCCGGGTTGGGGAGGAGATCTTGCCCCAAGTGGAGGAGTTGAAGTACCTCGGAGTCTTGTTCACAAGTGAGGGAAGAGTGGATCGTGAGATCGACAGGCGGATCGGTGCGGCATCTTCAGTAATGCGGACGCTGTATCGATCCGTTGTGGTGAAGAAGGAGCTGAGCCAGAAGGCAAAGCTCTCGATTTACCGGTCGATCTACGTTCCCATCCTCACCTATGGTCATGAGCTTTGGGTCATGACCGAAAGGACAAGATCACGGGTACAAGCGGCCGAAATGAGTTTCCTCCGCCGTGTGGCGGGGCTCTCCCTTAGAGATAGGGTGAGAAGCTCTGTCATCCGGGGGGAGCTCAAAGTAAAGCCGCTGCTCCTCCATATCGAGAGGAGCCAGATGAGGTGGTTCGGGCATCTGGTCAGGATGCCACCCGAACGCCTCCCTCGGGAGGTGTTTCGGGCACGTCCGACCGGTAGGAGGCCACGGGGAAGACCCAGGACACGTTGGGAAGACTATGTCTCCCGGCTGGCCTGGGAACGCCTCGGGATCCCCCCGGGAGGAGCTGGACGAAGTGGCTGGGGAGAGGAAAGTCTGGGCTTCCCTGCTTAGGCTGCTGCCCCCGCGACCCGACCTCGGATAAGCGGAAGAAGATGGATGGATGGATGGATGGATGGCTTGTCAAGACTTTCCAAAACAAGTAAAATTAGCTAACCTCAATGAACCCCAAAATACCTTAAGATAAGTATATTCTCACTAATAACAAGTGCACTTTTCTTGGTAGAAAAAAAAATTAGACCTTTTTGCTCAATATGTTGAAAAATATTCTTAAATTAAGTGAATGCTAGTGCCATTATCTTGACATAATGATACATTTCTTGAAACCAGCAAACGTATACTAAAAGCTGATTTATTGTTCTTAATGGAAAGGCAACAAGGCAACCGCTTCTTACTCTCAGGGTTTCATAGCCGCTCAGGCAAATCATATTGTCTAAAGATGCATTTTTCCATCGATAACATGACATCATCGTGCCAAGTGCGTGCTTTTTCAGTCAATTAGTGCGCATATATACAGCCCGGCCCCCGGCCAAATTTTTTTTATTGTAATTTTGAAGAATTTATCTGAATGTGCATTAACTATTTCTGTTCAAAATTGTTAGAAATGTCAAATGTTAAATTTTTAAATATTAACTGTCTGTTTACTGTACTACTATATGAATATGTATGTTCTATTGTTTTATTGAAAATAAAACAGCAAAGTCCATTTGGCTGTCATCTGTTTTAATTATGAGACACATTTAGGTCAAAGTCATGATTTTTTTTTTTATGCTTGAAATAAGAAATTATTACTTTAAAAAAGTAGTTTTATACCTGTGAGTGTTAATGACACAGCTTTGCAGCAGTTTCAAGCAATGTTCCCTCTAATTTTTTATGTTTGTGAGCAAACGCACAAACTCCCTGAGCATTCAGTGGAGCACATGTGAGCAACATCAGACGTGCACACTGTGGCCACATCAGCGTCACACCTGTCCCAAACCTGACATCATAACAATTTAAATGTTTTATTAAAATAATTTTCTGATATAAGTGATTTTGCCCTCTTACAATGACAATAACAAAAAAACATGTTTTTCATGACCTGTGTGCTAGTATTCTATGTCTGGCTGCGGGTCCTGCCTTTAAAAGAAATGTTACCCATTTCAGAGATTACATTTAGTTCCTGTAACTTTCTGTCTGTAAAATACATCTTTTCATTAGCATTTATGAAATGTAGTGACAATATTTCATGAATGATATATCCTTAGATTAACATTCTTAATACATGGCAGTAAAATAAGCACACATCTGATTGTGGAGTCAGAGTGTTACAACCTGGCATTTACACATTGTTTGGCGTTGGGGTTGACCGACTTTTTGTGTGGCCATAAACGCAGCACTGGCTATAAGTGCCATGAGTGCTTGTGTTGGTGCAAGTGAGACAGAGCGAGCGGCTTCTGTTAAAACGACGGATGACACAGTTGGTTAAAGCCTGGTTTGTATAGCAGAAAATTACCAGTTTTTATAGATAAAAGTTTGTTTTACTCATGTTTTTGGTGTGGTTACAAACAGTTTTGCTCAATAAAGTGATTGATGGAATTCCTGTCCGTAAAGTGTCTCGACAGACGATAATTGAACTGTGTTGACAAAGATTGTTTTATTCATTGGGGCCACTCTTGTTGTCACTTGTCACTCATAGAGTTGCATTGCAAAATCATACAGAATAGATTGTAATGTGTTTATTTTGTTTAAAGTTCAGATGGGATTTTTGATTTTCTGCGCGGCATTCATTTGCTGTGTGCAGAGGACGCATGAGCAGTGTGCAATTGCGCAGGCGCGCACCTTAGAGGGAACGTTGGTTTCAAGCATGTTTTACTCAATATAGGTCATAAAATCTCAGCAATTACTGAGATAATTTAGGACCAAAACCCTTAAAACAAGTAAAACACTAACATAAAATCTGCTTAGTGAGAAGAATTATCTTATCAGACAGAAAATAAGCAAATATCACCCTTATTTGAGATATTTAATCTTACTTAGATTTCAGTTTTTGCAGTGAACCCACACCAGACGAGTCAAAGCCAACAACAGGGCTATTCAAATGGGGCCCAAATCCGGCTCGGGCATGACACCATACGAGCTGCCGAGCATTTGAGAGCTTGAGAGACAAACATTTTTGCAGCAAATTCCAAAAACCACACCGAGGGCTGGAGAGCTCAGACCACTGTCGGTAGGTCTTTGCATTGACATCTTGCTAGCAAACAGAGAAAACCTGGGTCCAAACCCGTGAGGCGTACTTGTGAAGTATGCGGACGACACGACAGTAGTGGGCCTCATCCGTGACAACAACGACATGGACTACAGGGAGGAGGTGAAACATCTGGTTGACTGGTGCAGAACCAACAACCTGGTCCTGGATGTCAACAAGACCAAGGAGATCATTGTTGACTTCAGGAGGCACCAGTCCAGCCACACTCCACTCTACATCAACGGCACAGCGGTGGAGATAGTAAGCAGCACCAAGTTCCTGGAGGTGCAGATAACTGACAATATAACCTGGTCCCAACACACTGGAGCTCTTGTAAAAAGAGCTCAGCAGCGCATGTACTTTTTGCGTCGGATGAAAATAGCACAGCTCCCCCCCACCCCCATTCTCACCACATTCTACAGAGGCACTATAGAGAGCCTACTGACCAATTGTATCTCTGTCTGGACTGGAGCCTGCAATGCCTCAGACTGGAAGTCTCTCCAGAGAGTGGTGAGGACGGCGGAAAAGATCACCAGGACTCCTCTTCCTCCTATCCAGGAGATCGCAAAAAGCCGCTGCCTGACCAGGGCTCAGAAAATCTGCAAAGACTCCTCCCACACCCACCAAGGACTGTTTTCACTGCTGTACTCTAGAAAGAGGTTCCGCAGCCTCCGAAGCCGAACTTCCAGGTTCTGTAACAGCTTCTTCCCTCAGGCTGTAAGACTCTTGAACGCATCATAATTAAATTAAATTATCCCCTCAACTCCCACCAAAATGGATTAACTCGCTGGAATAAAAAAGACAATATAACATACATCCATAAACGTGGACGCATGTGAAAAAGTGCAATATATTTATCCGTACAGTAATCTATTTATTTATTTATATATATTATATATATTTATTTATTTTATATATATATTATATATATTATTTATATATATTTTATTATTTATATATGCACCTTATTGCTTTTTTATCCTACACTACCATGAGCTTATGTAACGAAACTTCGTTCTTATCTGTGCTGTAAAGTTCAAATTTGAATAACAATAAAAAGGAAGTCTAAGTCTAGGTCCTCTTATTATATCATCTGGGCTATTCAACTGGTGGCCCGTGAGTTCAGTGCAAAAAACTTGTGAGAGACTCACATTTTTGCAGTTGATTTTTAGAAAACCCTAGAGTGATGTGATAGAGATGATATTTAACTAACTTTATTGCAAAAGGTCCTTAAAAGACCGGCTGGCGTCCTGGTGCAGCCTCAACAACCTGGAGCTGAGCGCCCAGAAAACAGTGGAGATGATCATGGACTTTAGGAAAGTCACAGCCCCACCATCCCCCCCTCACCCTGATTGACTCTCCCACCCCCGTCTCCATTGTGGACTCCTTACGTTTCTTGGGCACCACCATCACCCAAGACCTCAAGTGGGAGCCGACCATCAGCTCCCTCATCAAGAAGGCCCAGCAGAGAATGTACTTCCTGCGGCAGCTGAGGAAACTTAAGGTGCCGGCCGAGATGCTGGTGCAGTTTTACTCAGCCATCATCGAGTCCATCCTCACCTCCTCCATCCCTGTGTGGTTCCCCGGCGCCACAGTCCAGGATAAGCATCGACTACAGCGCATGGTACATGCTGCTGAGAAGGTGATTGGCTGCAAGCTCCCATCCCTCCAGGACTTGTTCTCCTCCAGGACCAGGAGGCGTGTTGGTCGGATCACAGCTGACTCTTCTCACCCTGGACACAAACTATTCTCCCCTCTCCCCTCAGGCAGGAGACTACGGTCCATCCAGACCCACACCTCCCGCCACCTGAACGTTTTTTTCCCCTCGGCCATCAGGCACATGAACAATAACTCCTAACAGTAGCTCCTTTGAATTCCTTCTAAGTCTATAACAAGATCTGATAGCTCAGTTACAGCTCTTGTTATTACCAAATCTGTGTTATATGTGTTTTATGTTGCACGATTGCACCAAGAAAAATTCCTAGTTTGTGAACCCATTCTCAAACAATGGCAATAAAACAATTCTGATTCTGATTCTGATTCTGATTCTGATTCTGAAAAACAGCGTAGCGCTCCTGTAACGCTTACAAAATAAATAGACCAAAATCAAATATCTTTTGTAGAGGACGCTGTTTCTTTGGAATATACAAAATAAGACTAATAGTTCGAGCTTTCTGGAATTGTGGCCCTAAATACAGTTTAAAGGCCTACTGAAATGCAATTTTCTTATTTAAACGGGGATAGCAGGTCCATTCTATGTGTCATACTTGATCATTTCGCGATATTGCCATATTTTTGCTGAAAGGATTTAGAAGAGAACATCGACGATAAAGTTTGCAACTTTTGGTCGCTGATAAAAAAGCCTTGCCTCTACCGGAAGTAGCAGACGATATGCGCGTGACGTCACAAGTTGTGGAGCTCCTCACATCTGCACCTTGTTTACAATCATGGCCACCAGCAGGGAGAGCGATTCGGACCGAGAAAGCGACGATTTCCCCATTAATTTGAGCGAGGATGAAAGATTCGTGGATGAGGGAAGTGAGAGTGAAGGACTAGAGGGCAGTGGGAGCGATTCAGATAGGGAAGATGCTGTGAGAGGCGGGTGGGACCTGATATTCAGCTGGGAATGACTAAAACAGTAAATAAACACAAGACATACGTACATATACTCTATTAGCCACAACACAACCAGGCTTATATTTAATATGCCACAAATTAATCCCGCATAACAAACACCTCTCCCCTCCCGTCCATATAACCCGCCAATACAACTCAAACACCTGCACAACACACTCAATCCCACAGCCCAAAGTACTGTTCACCTCCCCAAAGTTCATACAGCACATATATTTCCCCAAAGTCCCCAAAGTTACGTACGTGACGGCACGCACGTACGGGCAAGCGATCAAATGTTCGGAAGCCACAGCTGCATGCGTACTCACGGTACCGCGTCTGCGCATCCAACTCAAAGTCCTCCTGGTAAGAGTCTCTGTTGTCCCAGTTCTCCACAGGCCAATGGTAAAGCTTGACTGTCATCTTCCGGGAATGTAAACAATGAAACACCGGCTGTGTTTGTGTTGCTGCAGTCGGCTGCAATACACCGCTTCCCACCTACAGCTTTCTTCTTTGCTGTCTCCATTGTTCATTGAACAAATTGCAAAAGATTCACCAACACAGATGTCCAGAATACTGTGGAATTTTGCGATGAAAACAGACGACTTAATAGCTGGCCACCATGCTGTCCCAAAATGTTCGCTACAATCCGTGACGTCACGCGCCGACGTCATCATACCGAGACGTTTTCAGCAGGATATTTTGCGCGAAATTAAAAATTGCACTTTAGTAATCTAACCCGGCCGTATTGGCATGTGTTGCAATGTTAAGATTTCATCATTGATATATAATCTATCAGACTGCGTGGTCGGTAGTAGTGGGTTTCAGTAGGCCTTTAACTGAATATCCCAGCTCTAACCATCTAATTGAAATATAATTAGTCTGTCCCTGAGTCAAGCTGTCTGCATTATAAAACCACGTACTATAGGAGTACAGGAAAAGGGCCATTGTCATAAGTCATGATTTACTGTGTGCATAGAGTGACACATACCTGTCTTTCTCTGCGCGTTTCTACGAGATATTTACCAGCCTAAACTTGCCCCGGCATGTTCTTTCTCCCCATGATTGGTGCATGAGCGCACAGATTACTGTACTGTATGTGATCCTGCTTCACAACATGCACGCCACAGCAAATTCTCTCCATGCAACCTTCACACACGCACACACACACACACGGACACATGGATGTCATTAAATGTTTCTGCACTGCAGTGAAGTCTGTCAACAAGGGGGAGAACAAAAGTACAAGAGCTTAAGGAGACCAGGAAACAGACTAGACCCTGCAACAACAAAAAATTACCTCTGCGGTATGTATATCTCATAGCTGATGGCCAATAAATCAGTGATGTCCCATGAAAATGACTTTGCTTCTCACCTGGGAGCAAACAGCAAAAGTCTGTGAGTGGAAGGCTTCCAAAGTTGTACAATTTTAGAGTTCAACCAAACCTTTCTGCATGCTTTAATAGTGCATGGATTTTACACTGTCATCAAACACACCCTATCCATGATGACCATAGAACCAGGGATAACACAGGAAAGGATCTGTCAGCTCAGTACAATATGAGAAATTGATTGAATGTCAACAACATAGATACATCACATGATGTCATATTGTATATGCTAGTTCTAGATATGTACACATGTACATACAAACAGAGCTTTTCGTCCTGACACTCACACACACACTAGTAAAAAAGTATTTCAAAAGCTGTTATCAAGTTGTTGTTAAGATAATGATGATCAATGCAGCAGAGTCATCAACTGTTGATCAGCTGATATCCTGTTTTATTCTAATCAACCACAAATCGTTATTTTAGTGGTATAGAAAAAAAGTAGAGACATTTTAAATTACATTTATTGTTACTTATTACTACTAAAACAGGTTGTTTTTGCATGGTTGATATTGTTTATTTTAACTAAATTGTTTTGGGGCCCCATTTCCAGAAGGCCAAGGACCGCGTGGCCGGACCTCTCCCTTCACTATTACTCTTTTTTTGTATGTCAGAGTTAAAGGAGCTTTTTTTAAGGACCTTCTGCAAACAATCTAGTCAAATATCATCTCTATGACAACACTGTGGTGTTTTTAGGAATCTGCTGCAAAAAATGTGAGTCTCTCACAAGTTTTTTTTTTTAGATGAACTCCAGTTGAATAGTCCAAATGATGAACAAGAAAGGACCTAAAATGGAACCTTGAGGAACACCACTAGTAGATCTAAAGAAGTTGAACAAATGACTACTGACTAGAGATGTCCAATAATAGTATAATACAATAAATGCGATAAAATGTGATATCGGAAATTATCGGTATTGGGTTCTTTATTATCGGTACCTTTTTTTCTTTTCTTTTTTTTTCTTCTTTTTTTTTAATTCAATCAACATAAAAAACACAAGATACACTTACAATTAGTGCACCAACCCAAAAAACCTCCCTCCCCACTCATTCACACAAAAGGGTTGTTTCTTTCTGTTATTAATATTCTGGTTCCTACATTATATATCAATATATATCAATACAGTCTGCAAGGGATACAGTCCGTAAGCACACATGATTGTGCATGCTGCTGGTCCACTAATAGTACTAACCTTTAACAGTTAATTTTACTAATTGTCATTAATTACTAGTTTCTATGTAACTGTTTTGTATTGTTTTACTTTCTTTTTTATTCAAGAAAATGTTTTTAATTTATTTATCTTATTTTATTTTATTTTTATTTTTTTAAAGTACATTATCTTCACCATACCTGGTTGTCCAAATTAGGCATAATAATGTGTTAATTCCACCACTGTGTATATCGGTATCGGTTGATATCGGTATCGGTAATTAAAGAGTTGGACAATATCGGAATATCGGATATCGGCAAAAAGCCATTATCGGACATCCCTCCTACTGACTGCATCTGAAGTAAACGATCTACAGCAACACCTTAGTTACACAACTGTCATTATGAAAAAAAATGTGTAACTGCCAAAAAGGAGAGGCCTTAGAGTGGTGCCTTGAGGAACGCCTCCGTTGTAAATCACAGGTTTGGACACCGATGTTCTATGTTAACCTGCAAGGTTAAAATGTCAATGTGTTTACACTGGTGCAAGTTTCTCTATGCAACAGGGCACTCTCGTGTTTTTAGGAATTTGCTGCAAAAATGTTTGTCTCCCAAGTTTTAAACTGAACTCAGGTGCTCGATATGGTGTCTGACTTTGTATAGTTGCTTTAATTATTATATTTTATTTTGTGTGTATTTAGTTTAGTTTTTTTACTTCTTGTAATTCCGCTACAGTATCAAACTATATCTCTTGGGGATCAATAAAGATTGTCGAAGTCGAAGGTCTTGCCTTGTATTAAATTTCACCAAATGGTAAATGGGTTATACTTGTATAGCGCTTTTCTACCTTCAAAGTACTCAAAGTGCTTTAACACTATTTCCACATTCACCCATTCACACACTAATGGCGGGAGCTGCTATAGAAGGCACTAACCACGACCCATCAGGAGCAAGGGTGAAGTGTCTTGCTCAAGGATACAACGGACGTGACGAGGTTGGTAGAAGGTGGGGATCGAACAGGAACCCTCAGGTTGCTGGCACAGCCACTCTCCCAACTGCACCACGCCGTCCACGTGCCGTCGTTGAGTGTCTGTGCTGTCTAGAGATCGGCAGAGTAACCGTGTAATACTCGTCCATATCAGTAGGTGGCAGCAGGTAGCCAATTGCTTCGTCGATGTTGGGAACATGGTTTGTCGTGATCACAATATGCAGACGACAGCGGGAGGCAGTGCGCAGGTAAAAAGGTATCTAATGCTTAAACCAAAAATAAAAAAAAAGGCAAGTGCCGCTAAGAAAAGGCATTGAAGCTTAGGTGTCATGATCCGTGGTCCGGATTTTGTGTTATCGGTTTGTTTTGGACTCCTTTTAGTTCCTGTTTATGCACCTCCTGAGTTTAGTCACCATGGTTACTTATGATTTTCACCTGCCTTTTACGCGCACCTGTTGCTCATCAGAGACTCTATTTAAGCCTGCCTTTTCCGGTCACTCGTCGTGGCTTCATTGTTTGCGGTATGCAACTGTTACGTTGGTGTATTCTTATTCTCCATTCCTGTGCTAAGTTGTTGCCTTAAGTTGTTGTATCGGCACGCTTTTCTTTTGTTTGTTTCTGTCTTTTGGTACAATGTATGATTTATGATTAATAAATCATCTCCTACCTGCACGCTTTCATCCAGAGTCGTCAGTTTGCCGTCCCGGGAGAACGAACCGCAGCAAGCTGCACCCCAATCCGTGACATTAGGGATGGCTACGCAAAACGAAGCTAAAACTGGACTGGTTGCAAAGTAAACAAAACAGAATGCTGGACGACAGCAAAGACTTCCACAAAGTACATCCGTACATGACATGACAATCAATAACAAAATAGGAGCGAAAGAGAATAACTAAAACACTACACACAGGAAAACAGCAAAAAAAACTCCAAATAAGTCACGGCGTGATGTGACAGGTGGTGACAGTACACCTACTTTGAGACAAGAGCTATAGTGATGCATGCTTGGTTATGCAGATGCTAACACAAAATACACTTCCTATAGCAGTGTTTTTCAACCTTTTTTGAGCCAAGGCACATTTTTTGCGTCGAAAAAATCCGGAGGCACACCACCAGCAGAAATCATTAAAAAACAGTTGACAGTAAAAAGTTGTTGTGACAATTGTTGGATATGACTTTAAATCATAACCAAGCATGCATCATTATAGCTCTTGTCTCAAAGTAGGTGTACTGTCACCACCTGTCACATCACGCCCTGACTTATTTTGACTTTTTTGCAGTTTTCTTGTGTAGTGTTTTAGTTCTTGTCTTGCGCTCCTACTTTGGTGGGTTTTTCTCTTTTTTTGGTGTTTTCCTGTAGCAGTTTCATGTCTTCCTTTGAGCGATATTTCCCGCATCTACTTTGTTTTTAGCAATCAAGAACATTTCAGTTGTTTTTAATCCTTCTTTGTGGGGACATTGTTGATTGTCATGTCATGTTCGGATGTACATTGTGGACGCCGTCTTTGCTCAGCAGTAAGTCTTTGCTGTCGTCCAGCATTCTGTTATTGTTTACTTTGTTGCCAGTTCAGTTTTAGTTTCGTTCTGCATAGCCTTCCCTAAGCTTCAATGCCTTTTCTTAGGGGCACTCACTTTTTGGTTTATTTTTGGTTTAAGCATTAGACACCTTTTTACTTGCACGCTGCCTCCCGCTGTTTCCGACATCTACAAAGCAATTAGCTACCCTGCCTGATATGGAAGAGTATTACACGGTTACTCTGCCGAGCTCTAGACAGCACCGACACTCAACAACAACACATTTGCAGACTATAATTACTATTTTGTGGTTGAAAAACACTGTCCTATAGCCTACACATGAATTCCAGCGATATATAAATGAAACGATTGCTCATGAGCAACACGTGCAAGCAGACACACACTTTCTTCACCGTGGAGGCACAGAGTCAAGGCAGAATAGGAAGTAATGTCAGGATCATGCAAGCAACCATGACAAAATAAATGTTCAGCATCTCCGCACAAGGAATCTTCTTATGTAAACCAAGCGATGGCTGAATTAGTCAGTCAGTCAGCCAACTGAAGCACCCATTCAGCTTCGGAACAACAGCTGAAATCATCAGGAAGTACAATGAAAGGCAGAAAAGGCTCTTGACATGAACAAGAATCAATTTCCTCTTTGTGCATCGGAGTGGGGGGAAAAAAAAAAGCTTCTCCAAGTGAAGTATTGATATGTGAGTGCTGCCTGGCACGACTGCAGGGACTCTAAAAACCCCTTGTTTTCTGGCCATGCGTGTGCAGAGCATAACACATTAAAAGTGAAACAGTTTGACGCATGGCCTTGCAGCTCTTTTTTTTCCTCTTTTCTTTAACCATAATTCATGGATGTGACAGCAAAAGAGAGAACGACGAGGCACTCACCGGGACAAGCGCAACCTCCAACAGACATCTTCTCACATGTTGGGGCCTCGGCTCTGAAGGAAACGGCAGCTCTCGGCCCTCACGCTGCTCGCATCGGGGCCGCGCTTTCTGAGGGGGGAAAACAACACAGAGAGAGAGGGGTGGAGAGATAAGAAGAAGAGGGAGTGGTACAAACGCAGGGCCGCCGCTCTCTCGCTCTTGCTCTCTCTCCTCTCTCTCTTTTCTCTGTCAGAGGCAGGAAGTTGGCAGCGGCCGCACCATTAACAGGCGTGTTGCAACACAAGTGGGAGGGGTAAGGAAGAAGGAGTGATATAGAGAGTCTTAATTGCTCATGAGAGTGGAGTGAGTATGGATCAGAGATGTGTGTGTGTGTGTGTGTGTGTGTGTGTGTGTGTGTGTGTGTGTGTGTGTGTGTGTGTGTGTGTGTGTGTGTGTGTGTGCAGGTGTGTGTGTGGACGACGAAAAGCAAGAGCGAGGCAATTAGCAGGAGAACAGACAAGATGGTTGTGTTTGCCCTACCAAAACTGAAATCTAAGTAAGATAAAATATCTCAAATAAGGGTGATATTTGCTTATTTTCTGTCTGATTAGATAGTTCTTCTCACGAAGCAGATTTTATGTTAGAGTCAATTCATACTTGCCAACCTTGAGACCTCCGATTTCGGGAGGTAGGGGTGTGGGGGGCGTGGTCGGGGTGTGGCGGGGGCGTGGTTGGGGGCGGGGGGCGCGGTTAAGAGGGGAGGAGTATATTTACAGCTAGATTTCACCAAGTCAAGTATTTCATATATATATATATATATATATATATATATATATATATATATATATATATATATATATATACATCCTGACAATATGCAAACAAAACTGTGTTTAGATCATTGATACTTCAAACTTGCATAAATAAATCTTAAGGAATATAACATAACTTGGCTTTTGAGAGCTTCAAAATGTAACGAATAAAATGCTAAAGTTGTTGATAAAAAGCAATTATTTTAATAATTGAATATGGTCATTTTAAATGAATTATTATGATCATTTAAAATTAATTATTTCAAATATGTTTATTTGTAATGTATATTTCTATGGCTGGATGTAATAAGGAGTCAGAAAAAATTAAAATAAAAATACAATACATTTTTATGTTTTTAGCAAAATATAGTAAAAATGTATTTAGGTTTGTTTTTTTTTTAATTAATAAATATATTTATTTTTAGGGAAGATAAACATCCATCCATCCATCCATTTTCTTCCGCTTATCCGAGGTCGGGTCGCGGGGGCAGCAGCCTTAGCAGGGAAGCCCAGACTTCCCTCTCCCCAGCCACTCCGTCCAGCTCTTCCCGGGGGATCCCGAGGCGTTCCCAGGCCAGCCGGGAGACATAGTCTTCCCAACGTGTCCTGGGTCTTCCCCGCGGCCTCCTACCGGTTGGACGTGCCCTAAACACCTCCCTAGGGAGGCGTTCGAGTGGCATCCTGACCAGATGCCCGAACCACCTCATCTGGCTCCTCTCGATGTGGAGGAGAAGCGGCTTTACTTTGAGCTCCTCCCGGATGGCAGAGCTTCTCACCCTATCTCTAAGGGAGAGCCCCGCCACCTGGCGGAGGAAACTCATTTCGGCCGCTTGTACCCGTGATCTTGTCCTTTCGATCATAACCCAAAGCTCATGGCCATAGGTGAGGATGGGAACGTAGATCGACCGGTAAATTGAGAGCTTTGCCTTCCCGCTCAGCTCCTTCTTCACCACAACGGATCGATACAGCGTCCGCATTACTGAAGACGTCGCACCGATCCGCCTGTCGATCTCACGATCCACTCTTCCCCCACTCGTGAACAAGACTCCGAGGTACTTGAACTCCTCCACTTGGGAAGATAAACATAATAATACAATGTATCTCTAGTCTGGATGATTTAGTTCTTGTCACCCTGTTGTCCTCCCGTCTCTTCCCCGAGGATGGCTCCATGAGCCGGGCAAACGCCTGGAGATGCCCTACGTCAACAACGCGGTCGGTGGCCCGTCAGTGCGCAGCCCTCTACTTCACCCTCAGCAGCCTGACCAGCGTCGGCTTTGTCAACGTGTGCGCCAACACGGACGCCGAGAAGATCTTCTCCATCTGCACCATGCTCATCGGCATGGTGCAGATGGAGAATGGAATAACGTGATTGGGCAGGCACGCTGTTTATATTGTGGGAAAGCGGACGTGAAAAAAGGCTGTCCTCACTCAGGTCCGCATGTAACTGGAGGGGGCATGGCTTCCAGCTCCGGCTGAAAATCGGGAGATTTTCGGGAGAATATTTGTCCCGGGAGGTTTTCGGGAGAGGCACTGAATTTCGGGAGTCTCCCGGAAAATTCGGGAGGGTTGGCAAGTATGGAGTCAATGTTCCTTCTAAGGTGCGCGCCTGTGCAATTGCGCACTGCTCAAGCATCCTCTGCGCACGGCAAATCTATGCCACGCACGAAATCAAATAAAAAAATAAGCGCATAACAATTTTCGACACGACACGGACACGACAGAGAAAACAGTTTTCGTCATCATTGTTCAAATATTGTAACGTCTGTCGAGACGCTTTGAGGACATGAATTCCATCGATCACTTTACTGAGCGAAACTCTTTATTGTCGGCCATAAACACATCACCAAAACATTAGTAAAAAAAATTATATCTAGCAAAACTGGTAATTTTCTGCAGTACAAACCAGACCAAAAGCAACTTTCTCACTTGCGCCAACACTTGCACATATGGCACTTAGCCAGTGATGTGTTTACAGCCACACAAAAAGTCGGACAACTCCAACACCACACATAAAGTGTAATTCCAGGTCGTTACACTATGATTTACCAATCAAATGTGTGCTTATTCTAGTGTCATTTATTAGGAATCTTAATTTATAAATATTAATCATGAAATGCTGTTAGTATATTAAATAAATACTAATAAAAATATATTTTTTACAAACAGGAAGTTGCAGGAATGTACACATGATCCCCTGCTTACATCTCATTGTGCAACATGTGAATGTTTTAATGGGAACTAAATGCAATGTCTGAAAGGGGTACAAATTATTTCCAAAGCAGGACCTCCACCCAGACAAACGATACAAGTACACAGTTCATGAAAAACAATATTTTTTGTTATTGTCATTGTAAGTGGGCCTAAACACTTATATTAGAAAAATTAGAGAAATATGTACTCCTATAGTAGTACAGTTGGCACAGTACAGTAAACGGACAGTTAATATTTAAACATTTAACATGTGACATTTCAAACAATTTCGAACAGAAATAGTTCATGCACATTCAGATAAATTCTTCAAAATCACAATAAAAAAAATGTGGCCGGGGGACGAGCTGTATATATGCGCACTAATTGACTGAAAGAGCACGCACTTGGCACGATGATGTCATGTTATCGATGGAAAAATGCATCTTTAGACCATATGATTTGCCTGAGCGGCAATGAGACCCCAAGAGTAACAAGCGATTGCCTTGTTGCCTTTCTATTAAGAACAATAAATCAGTTTTTAGTATAAGTTTGCTGGTTTCAAGAAATGTAATGCCGTGCGCATATCATTATGTCAAGATAATGGCACTAGCATTTACTTAATGTAAGAATATTTTTCAACATATTGAGCAAAAAGGTCACTTTTTTTTCTACCAAGAAAAGTGCACTTGTTATTAGTGAGAATATACTTATTTTAAGGTTTTTTTGGATTCATTGAGGTTAGCTAATTTTACTTGTTTTGAAAAGTCTTGACAAGCCACATTTTCTTGTTCTATTGGCAGATAATTTTGCTTAGTTCAATGAAAATACCTCTAATTTTTGTAGTTTTTTTTCTTGTTTTTGAACACTGACTTTTTGCAGTGTGTATGGTGTGGGAGTGATGCATTGTCTATTTCTTTCCCAGTGCTGCTGCGGGAGATAAACATTCTCAGTCGGAGCCCAGAGCCCAGGGTCATAATGGCCATACCAAACACACACGCCGCATGTATGACCCATTCCCAGGTCTACTCCTTTCCTCGCTCATTGCGGGCGTTAATCAACGCGGACAGTGTCGATTAAAAATGCAAAAGCCCACCTGGAAGGAAGAGACACTCGAGGCCCTTGAGCGCACACGTGTTAATGTGCACACAAACATGAAGACCCCCCCCCCTCCGCTGGCTTCTGCACACTCTAATCTGATGTCACATTGTCATTATTGTCACCATGGGTGACAGAACATTCACCCTGGATGTACACCATATTGACAAAAGTATTTGGCCAGCTGACTTGACTCACATGTGAACTTGAAGTGCCATCCCATTCCTAACCCATAGGGCAGGGGTCGGCAACCCAAAATGTTGAAAGAGCCTTATTGGACCAAAAATACAAAAACAAATCTGTCTGGAGCCGCAAAAAATTAAAAGCCATATTACATACAGATAGTGTGTCATGAGATATAATTTGAATTAATATGACTTAAAGGACTGCGATGAGGTGGCGACTTGTCCAGGGTGTACGCCGCCTTCCGCCCGAATGCAGCTGAGATAGGCTCCAGCACCCCCTGCGACCCCAAAAGGGGCAAGCGGTAGAAAATGGATGGATGGATGACTTAAAGGAAACTAAATGACCTCAAATATAGCTACAAATGAGGCATAATGATGCAATATGTACATATAGCTAGCCTAAATAGCATGTTAGCATCGATTAGCTCGCAGTCATGCAGTGACCAAATATGTCTGTTTAGCACTCCACACAAGTCAATAACATCAACAAAACTCACCTTTGTGGATTCATGCACAACGTTAAAAGTTTGGTGGACAACATGAGACAGAAAAAGAAGTGGCATAAAACACGTCCTAGAAAGTCGCAGAAAGATATACACGTAAACAAACTAAGGTGAGTTCAAGGACTGCCAAAATTAGTAGGACAAAACGGCGCTCGCCAAATACTCGAATCAGTGAAGCATGTTTAACATTGGCGTTGTTAGGACTAAATAATTTGGTGTTTTTTGGGGTTTTTTTTACAAATAAATGCCGACATATTCATTATAAAGTGGCCCAAATATGAGTTTAAATAAATAATCAGATAACCTGTTATTATTCACTCAGTTTCCCCTCACTTCGTAGCGTAAGGTAGAGAGCCCCTTTCGTGCGTCGGTATCCAATCCATTCCACTAGTTCATATAGAAAATGCCCACATCACTCAAATTCCAGCCCGCATTTTCTCTGCGACCTTCCTTGCGGTCCTGCAGGTGTACGAAGCACATTAACTTCCTTTACAATGAGTGAAGCTGCACAAAACCTTGTGTGTGCAATTGTAAATCTTTTTTTTTTTTAAGTTTTGTGTTTCTTGTAGAATCTATATAAAGTAATATACATAAGCCTATTGTTAAAATAATGAAAAAAACATCATTAAATATATTTGTTTTATTGTATTGTTACATTAATAGCTGTTTTATTATTATAGGATGGCTTGTTAAACATTTAATAGGATTTTCAGAGGGAGGAAAAACCAAGACATTTAATATAAAATGTAAAATGAATAAATACAGAAAAAGAAAAAGAAAATGTATGGTTAAAAGCCATCGTCCCGGAGAGCATTTCATTTCGTCTCGTGCATTTTTAAAAAATAATAATAATAACAATGAATAATTTCTAAGTCTTTGTTAGCCGTTTGTGAAGTTTTGTGCTCGTGCGTAACATTCGCTCGCATCCTGTGCATCTCCTGGGGGCAAAGCCCCCCCTGTCCTTAAAAGCTAGTGACGCCCCTGATGTTTAATATAAACAGTGTGCTTTATAACAATTAGGGAGGTTTGTGTCATGTTTGTCCTCCTACAGAAACTATATTAAAACAAAAAATATTTTTTTTTCCCCCTCAACGTTTTTCATTTTTCACACATTTTTGAAAAAGCTCCAGAGAGCCACTAGGGCGGCGCTAAAGAGCCGCATGCGGCTCTAGAGCCGCGGGTTGCCGACCCCTGCCATAGGGCATTATTGCCAACCTTGAGACCTCCGAATTCGGGAGATTGGGGGGGGGGTTGAGGTGCAGGCAGCATACCCCTTCCCCTTCGAGCTTTTCTGAATGAAATAAAATTCTTTTTTCCAATCATTTTGGAACTTGCAAGCGTATTTCTTCTTCTTACTCGTCGTCGCCATGTCTCTTCTTCGTTCTTCTGCTTCGTCTCCATGAATTGATTAACGTGGACCCCGACTTAAACAAGTTGAAAAACTTATTCGGGTGTTACCATTTAGTGGTCAATTGTACGGAATATGTACTGTACTGTGCAATCTACTAATAAAAGTTTCAATCAATCAATCAATGTGTGCAGTTGTGCACTGAGCTCCAAAAGCCGTACACTGCAAAAAGTCAGTGTTCAAAAACAAGAAAAAAAAATACAAAAATGAGGGGTATTTTATTTGAACTAAGCAAAATTATCTGCCAATAGAACAAGAAAATTCGGCTTGTCAAGACTTTCCAAAACAAGTAAAATTAGCTAACCTCAATGAACCCAAAAATACCTTAAAGGGGAACATTATCACAATTTCAGAAGGGTTAAAACCATTAAAAATCAGTTCCCAGTGGCTTATTTTATTTTTCGAAGTTTATTTCAAAATTTTACCCATCACACAATATCCCTAAAAAAAGCTTCTAAGTGCCTGATTTTAACCATCGTTATATACACCCGTCCATTTTCCTGTGACGTCACACAGTGATGCCAATACAAACAAACAGCAAGATATAGCGACATTAGCTCGGATTCAGACTCGGATTTCAGCGGCTTAACACTGTCTGATAAGATAATTACTAACACCTATGAACTGGGTTTACAGCATATGAAATACATTTGGCAACAACATGCACTTTGAGAGTGCAGACAGCCCATTTCAGGCGCGCTAAGAACATATATTTTTCCACGATTTCAGCACTCAGGTTAACCATACCTAAACAGACACAAAATACTGCATTACATGTACTCATGTACTCGAATGATTGAAAAAAATAAATGTTTTTAAGCTAAATTATTGGTAAACACAGTTTATGTATAATAATTTACGTAAAACCGCGAGTAATGAATAATGTTTTCATCAATTAATATATTCTGTAGACATACCCTCATCCGCTCTCTTTTCCTGAAAGCTGATCTGTCCAGTTTTGGAGTTGATGTCAGCAGGCCAGGGAAGCTAGGGTCGATATTCTTCTCTTGATCATCTTCGGTGGCATAAGGGACGGTGTGAGCCAAGACATCCAGGGGGTTTAGCTCGCTCGTCTGCGGGAACAAACTGCCGCCATTGCTTGCCGTGCTCCCGAGGTCCTTTGTCCCTAAATAGCTCACACACTCCGGCAGATTCAATGGGGGTCTGGCGGCAGATTTCTTTGACTTTATCGTTGGAAATGCATTTGCTTTGAGTGTCGCAGGATATCCACACATTCTTGCCATCTCTGTCGTAGCATAGCTTTCGTCGGTAAAGTGTGCGGAACAAACGACTGACCATTTCGTCGGCTTTCCCCACAGCCTCGTATTTTGAACACATTTCGTCCAATTTCTTGCCACTTTCGCATCTTTGGGCCACTGGTGCAACTTGAATCCGTCCCTGTTCGTGTTGTTACAGCCTCCGACAACACACCGACGAAAGTGAGAAAATGGCGGATTGCTTCCCGATGTGACGTCACGTTGTGACGTCATCGCTCCGAGAGCGAATAATAGAAAGGCGTTTAATTCACCAAAATTCACCCATTTAGAGTTCGGAAATCGGTTAAAAAAATATATGGTCTTTTTTCTGCAACATCAATTTATATATTGACGCTTACATAGATCTGGTGATAATGTTCCCCTTTAAAATAAGTATATTCTCACTAATAACAAGTGCACTTTTCTTGGTAGAAAAAATAAAATGAGACCTTTTTGCTCAATATATTGAAAAATATTCTTGACATAACATTATCTTGACATAATGATATGCATACATCATGATTTTTTTTTCATGCTTGAAGTAAGAAATTATTACTTTAAAAAAGGAGTTTTATACTTGTGAGTGTTGATGACACAGCTTTTTTGCAACAGTTGATATTCTAGTTTCAAGCATGTTTTACTCAATATAGGTCATAAAATCTCAGCAACAAGCTGTAATATCTTACTGAGATCATTTAGGACCAAAACCCTTAAAACAAGTAAAACACTAACATAAAATCTGCTCAGGGAGAAGAATTATCTTATCAGACAGAAAATAAGCAAATATCACCCTTATTTGAGATATTTAATCTTACTTAGATTTCAGTTTTTGCAATGTAGATGCTATTGTAGCGTCCCGGAAGAGTTAGTGCTGCAAAGGATTCTGGGTATTTGTTCTGTTGTGTTTATGTTGTGTTACGGTGCGGATGTTCTCCCGAAATGTGTTTGTATAATATTTTATACAATATTATGTCAGACCCACTCGACATCCATTGCTTTCGGTCTCCCCTAGAGGGGGGGGGGGTTACCCACATATGCGGTCCTCTCCAAGGTTTCTCATAGTCATTCACATCGACGTCCCACTGGGGTGAGTTTTTCCTTGCCCGTATGTGGGCTTTGTACCGAGGATGTCGTTGTGGCTTGTGCAGCCCTTTGAGACACTTGTGATTTAGGGCTATATAAATAAAGATTGATTGATTGATTGATTGATTGTCATTCTTGTTTGGTGTGGGTTCACAGTGTGCCGCATATTAGAAACAGTGTTAAAGTTGTTTATACGGCCACCCTCAGTGTGACCTGTATGGCTGTTGACCAAGTATGCCTTGCGTTATCATTAAATCAGTTGTAAGATCATACAACGTGTCAGCATTTCTTGACATCTTCGAGTAAAGACCATTGTTAAACCCTTCCAACGCTACATTATTATGTGGCTGGGCTGTTTGTACAGGTTGTAGAGGGCGCTAAAGGCAGTGCCATCACGGCACGCCCTTAATATTGTTGTTTGGGTGAAAATCGGCAGACATTCGAGAGTATAGTTGCCCTGAAATTCGTGAGTCTCCCGGAAAAATCGGGAGAGTTGGCTAGAATGACGCTGTCAAGCGCCATTCATATAAAACTCGCGGGCCGCACTAACATCAAATTTTCATATTAAGGTGCGGGCCGCAAAATAACGTCTCGCGGGCCGCGTGTCTGAGGCTCCTGGTTTAAATCAATGGAGGAAAGAAGAAAGTGAATTAATGTTTATAAATGAATACATTTACATATGCATTTCAATTTGTTTTCTTTTGTATTATCTTTTAATGAATTAAGTAAGGTTTATGACAATCTTTTTCCAAAACACAATGTAGATATTCATCATTTGTTTTCAAAACGCTTACAAAAAAGTGGGACCCCAAAAATTTACTATGGGACCCCATTTTTATGACTTGATGATGAAAATTCCTAGCGCCAACACTGATGGAGTATTGGTGCGTGCAAAACAGCAGCAGGCGACTGTGGCCTGCGGGCCAGTTCTAGTACTAATCAAATATCATCCCAAGGGCCATAGATAATTCATTCGCGGGCCGGATCTTACATATAGGCCTTAGGGCATCCAATCAATCGCAACTGACCATGGATGAAGTGGCCATGGATGAAGTGCTGGCTGTCCAGAGTCGGGACCCGGGATGGACCGCTCGCCTGTGCATCGGTTGGGGACATCTCTGCGATGCTGACCCGTCTCCGCTCGGGATGGTCTCCTGCTGGCCCCACAATGGACTGGACTGTCACTATTATGTTAGATCCACTATGGACTGGACTTTCACAATATTATGTCAGACCCACTCGACGTCCATTGCATCCGGTCTCCCATAGAGGGGGAGGGGGGAGGGTTACCCACATCTGCGGTCCTCTCCAAGGTTTCTCATAGTCATTCTCATTGACGTCCCACTGGGTTGTGAGTTTTTCCTTGCCCTTATGTGGACGCTGAACGGTGGATGTCGTTGTGGCTTGTGCAGCCCTTTGAGACACTTGTGATTTAGGGCTGTATAAATAAACATTGATTGATTGATTGATTGATTGAACTGGACTGTTTGGTTTTTCCTAGAAGACGTTTCACCTCTCATCTGAGTAGGTTTCATCAGTTCATGCTCATAGACTTATGTTGGTTAGATCTAGTCTTAGACTTAGACTTGTCAGATCTAGTCTAGCGGCTGGTGCCGAAACCCCAAATATGTATACACCAAAACCAGGAGGGTGTGTCTGGGTAAGGATGGTTTCGCCCTATTGTAGTAATAAAAACAACTGTTTTAATGCAAACGAGCAATCCTCCTGTCAAAGCCAATAACAGTCGTTAAAGTGTAAATTCCCCTCGTTAGCATTGAGGTATTGTACGGCAGAACGATCGCTGTGTATCGACTTCTGCCAGTCCAAACTAGTCGGAATCACCCACGTTAGCATTCCATTCAGTTGTCAACAAATGGCCCAAATGGCACTCTGGTCACCTTTTGTGACCAGAATGTTTCTAACTACTGTTATTTGTTGGAGGCTAAATTGCAGAGTTCTTTTAGGAATGGTTGAAAGGACCGTGTTGTGAGTGGGAGGTAAGTGGTGTCGCAGACCACCTCCTCTGTTCAGAGATGTTTTTTTCAACCTTGACATAGATGGCTTCTCTCACTCCTCTATCGTACCATTTGTCCTCCCTGTCCAGAATCTGTACATTTACACTTTTTTAATCCAATACAGAAATGCTGCCTGAAGCTGAGCTAATCAATGGCCACACTACTAAACAGTATGCTCGGATTGGTTGGGTCTCATCTAGTGGCAAATACTACTGTATTATAGATATTTTTTGTTTATTTAGACATTTGTATGCCTCATTTATATATTTAAAATTAAAATATCCCCCCAAAAATCTACGATGTGGTCGCAATATTTGAAGCATGATGTGGCGAGGTAAATAAAATATTTAAATGTGATTTTAAGCATTTTAGGTCTATGCTGTTTTTCTACAACACTGGATGAGTGTGCTAGAAAATTAGCAGTTGTATACTTACACATCGAATTAGCAGTTGTATACTTACACATTACATCAGAACAAAATACTGACCTATGGCATCTCCGTGTGGTTTTCTAGCTGCACGGTGGCAGAGAGAAAGAGATTACAGGGCGTCATAAACGTGGCCCAGAGGATCACTGCATGTCCTCTTACATCTCTAGAGGACCTGTATAAGAGACACTGCAACAGGAGAGCAAACAGCATCCTCAGGGACTCATACCACCCAGGTCACCACTGGCTTGAACTCTTGCCCTCAGGGAGGCACTATAAGACCATCAAAGCAAGGACAAATAGACTGAAAAACAGTTTCTATCCTAGAGCTGTTATTGCCCTAAACTCCGCACTTACCTGAACACTGACCACTTTATTACTTGCTTACCTCTGATAGAGTTCTGCTGTGCAATATGTTTTTAACATTTTATTATGTTTTTAAATTTTAAATTGTTTTATTATTGTTGTTGTCTTAAGACTATTTTATGTAGGTTTGTTTTAAGAGCACTGAGCTGGATTGCTGTCCAATTTCGTTGTTTCCATACAATGACAATAAAGGTATTCTGATTCTGATTCTGATTCTGATTGGTCTTCTCACATGTTCACATATGGACATGGTGGAAATATGATGTACTTGAATAGTATCATAAATAACCCTACTTTGATTTTTGTAAATTGTTTCAAAGTTTAGACCAGGGGGCGTTCTAAATGTGTCCACTGGATGTCACAATAGCAGTTCTGTTAGGACTAGTAAGAGGTACAAAGTAAAGCGTGGCTGCGGCTCCTCTCCCTCGACCCAAATGAAACTTCAAACCTGCCGTTTTATGTCTTCTGATTCGAACACATCGTTATTTGGCACCCTGACTCCCCCATAATGTCTCTGTCAAAAAGGAGAAAACTTAACCCTTTTGAATAGTTTTTATTTCCGTTTCTTACGGTTTGTTGAGTTAGCACTGGATTGATACATGGACATGACAATGGAGGTATTTGATACCTAAAAGTGTTTACATGTTGTGTTTTTGTTCAATCCCAGAAAGACTGTGATTTAAAGTTTAATCCTGGTTTTGTAGATACACTGAGACGAAGTCTAAGCTTGTTGTGTTTTTGAAACTGCACCAATTTCCTCAGAATGTGAACAAACTTGAAGTGTTTGGTCCACAGGATTATTTGTGATTTGTACGTTTTCGGAATGGGCTTGTTCTATTTTTGGCCATAGTAAGAAAAAGAAAACAACCTGCAGTTCTTTTTATTCTTAAGTTATCATGCCATGATTTTACCATTCCGGCCAATTTGGGAATATATTTTCCTCCTTACGACCCCTGAGCTAAAATTAGTTTGACACCCCTGGTTTAGACCTTAATTAGATCATGTAAGCATCATGAATCACAGTATCATGAGTGGTCAGCATTGAGCTTCATCTACCTTTGCATGCACTTGGAAATGTGCGCTACTCTTGCACACTTGCTGGAGCGTTGTTTACAAGGAATTATTGGCGGTATTCATGCTGGCTCAGCGGCTTGCTCCTTAGCGCTATTACAACATTGGTTCTGCTGGTGCTGTATTGTGCATTAGCCCCCGTGGAAACCAGCTTCCTCTGCAGGGGACTTTGGTGTTGTGCATAAAAGGGCAATATTTGTCCCGGAATGTGTAATTTTGGCAAAAGAAATAGACCTAAAGAAATGGACGATGCTGGTTCTCGGGAGTTAATAAATAGCCATGTCAGAGAGAGGTTTGTCTTTGTATTTTTTTCCATGCTCGCCGAATCATTGTTAAATTTAGAAAATGAATGTGTTATCTCACATTTCTCCGATTATTGCCTTGTTCATATTAACATCCCAGATGTTTTTGGTAAATGCTCCCAAGTAATATATTTTATATTTTGAATTCTTGTATCTATAGTTGTGTTGTATTGCAGGGTAACGCTGCCCAGGTTAGAGACTTAAAGAGGACCTATGATGATATTCAGGGGCGCCGGAAAGGGGGGGTAAAGGAGACGGATTCTAGGGGCCCATGATGGAGGGGGGGCCAGAGAGGCCCCTAATGATGATGAAATTATAATACAGAAAAAATAATGACACTGTGTTGGGGGCCCTGTAAAGA
The DNA here is from genome assembly GCF_033978685.3 of Nerophis lumbriciformis. NCBI lineage: Eukaryota > Metazoa > Chordata > Actinopteri > Syngnathiformes > Syngnathidae > Nerophis > Nerophis lumbriciformis. The sequence continues at coordinate 15,470,019 of NC_084549.2, read as the reverse complement.
TAATTTTCATGGGGCCCAAAATCCCTAGCGGCGCCCCTGATGATATTAATCTACACTTAAAACACTCCCTTGTGGTCTAAATCTGTGTTTCGTAACCAAAGGGCCAATTCGGGGCAAGGGGAGAGGGGGGGGGGGGGTATTGTTGGCCTGCGAGCGCCCCATAAAGGTTTGCCAAAAAATATCTCTTTCTCAGCTATTGGCCGTATGGGCCCCAGCGGTACTCAGCTGTAATACATTTTTCCACCACTTGTGGCAGTAATGACAATCTTGGACAAGCCGAAGAAGTCTGAAGCTAAAGTCGGAGAGAAGTTTCTTAAGCTCAAAATATTATAACTAAAGTGGTGAGGCTGTATTTTCATTTTCACTTTAATTTTACTGACAGTTTAGCTAAGAAAGATATTAACTATCAATTTAGGCAATTTATTTTAGCACAGCATAATTGTATGTAAATGTATTTTTTGGTCAGTGATTTATGAGTCCTTTCTTATATTTGGTTAGTATTTTTTTTTCCAAACAGCCTGACCTAAGCCTAAGGTTTATGTGTTAAATAAATAACAATCTTTGTGATTAACATATGGTTTCATATAATTTAACCAGGTTGTAAACTGTAAATAGAGTAGATGCATAATTCCATCCATCCATCCATCTTCTTCCGCTTATCCGACGTCGGGTCGCGGGGGCAGCAGCCTAAGCAGGGAAGCCCAGACTTCCCTCTCCCCAGCCACTTCGTCCAGCTCTTCCTGTGGGACCCCGAGGCGTTCCCAGGCCAGCCGGGAGACATAGTCTTCCCAACGTGTCCTGGGTCTTCCCCGCGGCCTCCTACCGGTCGGACGTGCCCTAAACACCTCCCTAGGGAGGCGTTCGGGTGGCATCCTGACCAGATGCCCGAACCACCTCATCTGGCTCCTCTCGATGTGGAGGAGCAGCGGCTTTACTTTGAGCTCCTCCCGGATGGCAGAGCTTCTCACCCTATCTCTAAGGGAGAGCCCCGCCACCCGGTGGAGGAAACTCATTTCGGCCGCTTGTACCCGTGATCTTGTCCTTTCGGTCATAACCCAAAGCTCATGACCATAGGTGAGGATGGGAACGTAGATCGACCGGTAAATTGAGAGCTTTGCCTTCCGGCTCAGCTCCTTCTTCACCACAACGGATCGATACAGCGTCCGCATTACTGAAGACGCCGCACCGATCCGCCTGTCGATCTCACGATCCACTCTTCCCTCACTCGTGAACAAGACTCCAAGGTACTTGAACTCCTCCACTTGGGGCAAGATCTCCTCCCCAACCCGGAGATGGCACTCCACCCTTTTCCGGGCGAGAACCATTGACTCGGACTTGGAGGTGCTGATTCTCATCCCAGTCGCTTCACACTCAGCTGCGAACCGATCCAGTGAGAGCTGAAGATCCTGGCCAGATGAAGCCATCATAATCACATCATAATTATTGAATGCAATTAAAATCAAGAGTAAGATTACTTATTCAGTGTTATGATTTGAGCGGGCAGTGGTAAAGTCGGGCCCCAAGGTCAAAAAGGTTAAGAACCCCTGATCTTAATAAGATGTATTGAATATGCTTTGGTGTAAATTTTGCATAGATTTTTTATTTTATAACCTGTTTTTTGAGTCTGTCTGCAAGATGTTTGATTCTGGAGGCGTTCCCATATTGCAAATGAATCCACGACCCACCCTGTCCAAAAGTATCATACTTTTTTTTTTAAATATATATATATCTTGAAGTGGTCGCCGCTATTTTTTCCCAAACACGGTCCGAAATAAACTCCATAAACATTACAGAGATTCACCCGGTCACAACATTACGTACACCTGCACACTCGCCGATCGATACAGACTCTGCATAAAAAAAGCTGTTTTGAGCAGGAGTAGAGTCACTACTTCCCTGGTGGTCTAGTGGTTAGGATGCGGCGCTCTCACCGCCGCGGCCCGGGTTCGATTCCCGGTTAGGGAACTTAGCATTTTACCATAAATTGATTAACGTGGACCCCGACTTAAACAAGTTGAAAAACTTATTCGGGTGTTATCATTTAGTGGTAAATTGTACAGAATATGTACTGTACTGTGCAATCTACTCATAAAAGTTTCAATCAATCAAAAAAAACTGTCACACGTAGGTGTCATTATGTGCATGCCATTAGATGAAAATAATACTTTATCCAAACTTTCTTTGTGTGTTTTCTTATAGCCTAGCTGAGAGCTTTACTTAATGTCTAAATTGTCTGACGTCACGACATAGCCCGACTCCAAAAGAGGCATCCAAATCCGCGCACAAGCTCATGCCAACCTTATGATTTGATGCTTTGGCATTGTTTAACACGATTATCCAACATTGTAACAATGCCAGGAGAAGGGGAGGGAACAGATTCGGTGACCACAGGTGAAGCGCTAGCTGTCCAAAGTCAGGACCCAGGGTGGACCACTCATCTGAGCATCAGTTGGGGACATCTCTGCGCTGCTGACCTGTGTCCGCTCAAGATGATCTCCCGCTGGCCCCACTACGGACTGGACTCCCATACTATTATGCTAGATCCACTATGGACTGGACTCTCACATCCATGTGGGCCCAGTTATGGGGAAATAACAACCCAAGACCTCAACGGTGGAACAGGCGGAGGATGATTGCTAACCCTATGGACCGTCACAACGGCTGGGATGGCGGATGAAGGCTGCGGCAGAAAAGGGTCCCCAGTCGTCTTGGACTCCATGCCACTGGACCCTAACCCGGATCTGTCAAGGATCGTATGGTGACTGTGCACAGGCAACCTCCATAAAGGGATACCCCCCCCCCCTACCAGGAGGATCGTCATACTCGCTTCGAGTGACCGCCGATGAAGATGGACTGGACTCTCACATTATTATGCTATGCTATGGTTTCTCATTGTAATCCCATTGGGTTGGGTTTTATTCTTGCCTTGATGTGCGATCTCAGCCGAGGATGTCGTTGTGGCTTGTGCAGCCCTTTGAGACACTCGTGATTTAGGGCTATATAAATAAACTTTGATTGATTGAACAACATTTATAAGTCAGAAAAGATTAAATTAATCATCATCAATAGGGATGTCCGATAATATCGGCATGCCGATATTACTGGCCGATAAATGCTTCAAAATGTAATATCGGAAATTATCGGTATCGGTTTCAAAATTATCGGTTTCAAAAAGTAACATTTATGACTTTTTAAAACGCCGCTGTGTACACGGACATAGGGAGAAGTACAGAGCGCCAATAAACCTTAAAGGCACTGCCTTTGCATGCCGGCCCAGTCACATAATATCTACGGCTTTTCACACACACAAGTGAATGCCCAGCATACTTGGTCAACAGCCATTCAGATCACACTGAGGGTGGCCGTATAGACAACTTTAACACTGTTACAAATATGCGCCACACTGTGAACCCAAACCAAACAAGAATGACAAACACATTTCGGGAGAACATCCGCACCGTAACACAACATAAACACAACAGAACAAATACCCAGAACACCTTGCAGCACTAACTCTTCCGGGACGCTACAATATATACCCCCCGCTACCCCCACCTCAACCCCGCCCACCTCAACCTCCTCATGCTCTCTCAGGGAGAGCATGTCCCAAATTCCAAGATGCTGTTTTGAGGCATGTTAAAAAAAAGAATGCACTTTGTGACTTCAATAATAAATATGGCAGTGCCATGTTGGCATTGTATTCCATAATTTGAGTTGATTTATTTTGGAAAACCTTGTTACATTGTTTAATGCATCCAGCGGGGCATCACAACAAAATTAGGCATAATAATGTGTTAATTCCACGACTGTATATATCAGTATCGGTTGATATCGGAATATCGGATATCGGCAAAAAAGCCATTATTGGACATCTGTATTCATAATGTCACTGATAACTAATATCTGAGATGCAGGCTATTTTATTTAACTTCAATGTATTAGGTTGATTGGCAACACTAAATTGGCTCTAGTGTGTGAATGTGAGTGTGAATGTTGTCTGTCTATCTGTGTTGGCCCTGTGATGAGGTGGCGACTTGTCCACGGTGTACCCCGCCTTCCGCCCGATTGTAGCTGAGATAGGCTCCAGCGCCCCCCGCAACCCCGAAGGGAATAAGCAGTAGAAAATGGATGGATGGATGGTATTAGCATATCTACATTTGATTGGTATTAGTCTTTTGAAAAATAATCCCATGACCCATCAGCCTTTGATATGTGGCCCTCGGTAAAATAATGCACTTTGTGACTTCAATAATAAATATTGCAGTGCCATGTTGGCATTTTTTTCCCCATAACTTGAGTTGATTTATTTTGGAAAACCTTGTTACATTGTTGAATGCATCCAGCGGGGCATCACAAAAAAATTAGGCATAATAATGTGTTAATTCCACGACTGTATACATCAATATCGGTTAAAGTCCCAATGATTGTCACACACACACTAGGTGTGGTGAAATTTGTCCTCTGCATTTGACCCATCCCCTTGATCACCCCCTGGGAGGTGAGGGGAGCAGTGGGCAGCAGCGGTGCCGCGCCCGGGAATCATTTTTGGTGATTTAACCCCCAATTCCAACCCTTGATGCTGAGTGCCAAGCAGGGAGGTAATGGGTCCCATTTTTATAGTCTTTGGTATGACTCGGCCGGGGTTTGAACTCACAACCTACCGATCTCAGGGCGGACACTCTAACCACTAGGCCACTGAGTAGGTGGCCACTGAGTAGGTCCCAGAACCCCTTGCAGCACATCGGTAATTAAGAGTTGGACAATATCGGAATATCGGATATCGGCAAAAAAGCCATTATCGGACATCTCTAATCATCAACAAACCCTCTGCCAGTAGAGCACTCCACTTAGAACAATTATTCAAACCTATGCCAAATTCCTAACAATGTACTGATGATGTAATTATCATGCCTACTCCAAGGTGTGACCATGCATTTTCAGTATTTACTTCCCCCTTGTGAGGTACAATGCTAGCGAACCCGATCCCGTCACAGCCGATCTAACCGCTGACAGCCTCTGTTGTGATACAATATCTGACAACTCGGCTGGCATGCGACAAAAACAAGTACGCACATATGGATCTCCCACGCTACTTGAAAATCCCCCTCCTCCCTGTGTGGACTTGACAAAAGCTCACATGGCTGACGTCTGTCACTCAGCGGCAGGGATGGCAACAAAGAGCGGTGCGTGTCAGCCCCTGGAATGAGAGCTGACAGGCACACTGACTACAACACCAGTGAACAGGCGGAGGCGTCACAGTTGTGCATGTCATACACCATGTCAGACAGTGTTCCAGGGACCCAGACACAATGAACGACCCCGTGGGTCCCCTTCCCCATCACATATTTTGCGTGCGTGTCATTTCAATTGAAACGACAAAGAGGCGGCACAAGAAAGAAGATGCAAGGTGGATGGGAAAAAAATGGATTCCAGGAGCAATTAAAGCATGGTCTCGCACAGACATACGCCCGCACTGTGGCGACACATCCTCAACAAGAGGAATAAAGAAGTTCTCGCATCACCTCCTCGCACACCGCCAGGGTTACTCAGGCGCACGTCTGCTTGAACACACATCTTACGTTCTATCCGACACACACTTGCCCTAAAAAATGTTGAAGCAATGACCCTCCGTGCCATCTCTCCCTGGTCCCTTTCTCTCATCCCATCTTTCTGTTTCCTCACTTGCGCTTACCTTTCTTTTTCGCCCACGCTCGTCCAGCGAAAAGTCCACCTGGGTCAGCCACCGCAGAGGAAGCCGAGCCGAGCCAGAAGGCAAGGAGAGAAAGAGAGAGAGAGAGACAGTGGAGGGGGGTGGGGGGGCGGGGAGAGTGTGATGAGCAGATGCAGATATGAGACACAAATGGAGGGGGATCAAGCAGTGTGCAAATTGGATGATGAAAAGGAAGGAGGGAAGGAAGGAGGACAAGAGGGGAGGGGGGCGTGGGGAGGGGGCTCGTCTCAGCTGCACTGGTATGACGCAGAGCCTCTTCTCCTTTCTCCACTCCAAACCCACCCGGATGGGGGGGGGGGGGGGGGGGCTGTATCCATGGCAACGGCAGAGCAGACTATAGGTAGTAGTTAGGGAGTGCGTCAGGCCACAGTGCAGTTGCTTAATCACGAAGATGTGCACCTCACGGCCGCTTCGGTTGGCTTGACATGCGGGCGAGAGGCGGACTGGTCAGACTTGTTGCCCTACCGGAGGAGCGAGAGGGGAAACAGGATGCGCGGGTTGATTTGGTTCCACTCAACAATTTCATCCGAGGCAAACGGGCATCTGAGCTCCGCTTCAAGCTACTCCTTTTTCAGACGTGTTGTAATGAGGAATTGGAAATATACCATGTACCATATTGTTACTAGGGATGTCCGACAATACCGGACTGCCGATATTATCTGCCGATAAATGCTTTAAAATGTAATATCGGAAATTATCGGTATCGGTTTCAAAATTATCGGTATCGGTTTCAAAAAGTAAAATGTATGACTTTTTAAAACGCCGCTGTGTACACGGACGTAGAGAGAAGTACAGAGAGCCAATAAACCTTAAAGGCACTGCCTTAGCCTGCCGGCCCAGTCACATAATATCTGCGGCTTTTCACACACACAAGTGAACGCAACGCATACTTGGTCAACAGCCATACAGGGCACACTGAGGGTGGCCGTATAAACAACTTTAACACTGTTACAAATATGCGCCACACTGTGAACCCACACCAAACAAGAATGACAAACACATTTCGGGAGAACATCCGCACCGCAACACAACATAAACAAAACAGAACAAATACCCGGAACCCCTTGCAGCACTAACTCTTCCGGGACACTACAATATACACCCCCCGCTACCCCCTAACCCCCACACCTCAAACCCAGCCCCCCCATCCCCCAACCCCGCCCACCTCAACCTCCTCATGCTCTCTCAGGGAGAGCATGTCCCAAATTCCAAGCTGCTGTTTTGAGGCATGTTAAAAAAAATAATGCAATAATAAATATGGCAGTGCCATGTTGGCATTTTTGTCCATAACTTGAGTCGATTTATTTTGGAAAACCTTGTTACATTGTTTAAAGCATCCAGCGGGGCATCACAACAAAATTAGGCATTATAATGTGTTAATTCCACGACTGTATATAACGGTATCGGTTGATATCGGAATCGGTAATTAAGAGTTGGACAATATTGGAATATCGGATATCGCAAAAAAGCCATTATCGGACATCTCTAATTGTTACTCTATTCATGTTCCAAATAAATCAAAACCATTAGCATATTCTTTTTTTGCTGGAATGACTGTTAGTGTTGTTAATATTCAGTGTTTTATTGTTCATAGTTAATATTATAAATCCGACTTTCTTTATTTTAATGTACATTTTTGGTGTCCCATTCAGTAAAAAACTGTAAAATTCCATTCCGTTTTTTGTTTGAGGTGGTCTGTCGTAACGTTTTTAGAATTCTATCGGACATTGGGTCCTGGTAAAAAAAAAAATTTTTTTTTTAAATATTTTTTTTTTTTAGCTGGAATGACCTAAAACTGCTACACAGGAAGACTAATTAAAGTATTATACACACACATTTTTATCTGATGGGCCTGGGCGGCACGTTTACAGTACCAGTATAGTGGGGAAAACAAGTTGCCTCGATATTGAAGCGATTATCATCCATCCATCCCTGTCCATTTTCTACCGCTTGTCCCTTTCGGGGTCGCGGGGGGTGCTGGAGCCTATCTCAGATGCATTCGGGCGGAAGGCGGTGTACATCCTGGACAAGTCGCCACCTCATCACAGGGCCAACACAAATAGACAGACAACCTTCACACTCACATTCCCACACTAGTGTTGAGCGATTATCATATAGTTCCGATTTATAACAGCAAAAGACTCACAAAGTGTGCGAGTAAGTACAAACCCCGTTTCCATATGAGTTGGGAAATTGTGTTAGATGTAAATATAAATGGAATACAATGATTTGCAAATCCTTTTCAACCCATATTCAATTGAATGCACTACAAAGACAAGATATTTGATGTTCAAACTCATAAACTTTTTTTTTTTTGCAAATATAATTGACTTAGAATTTCATGGCTGCAACACGTGCCAAAGTAGTTAGGAAAGGGCATGTTCACCACTGTGTTTCATGGCCTTTTCTTTTAACAACACTCAATAAACGATTGGGAACTGAGGAAACTAATTGTTGAAGCTTTGAAAGTGGAATTTTTTCCCATTTTTGTTTTATGTAGAGCTTCAGTCGTTCAACAGTCCGGGGTCTCCGCTGTCGTATTTTACGCTTCATAATGCGCCACACATTTTCTATGGGAGACAGGTCTGGACTGCAGACGGAGCAGGAAAGTACCCGCACTCTTTTTTTACGAAGCCACGCTGTTGTAACACGTGCTGAATGTGGCTTGGCATTGTCTTGCTGAAATAAGCAAGGGCGTCCATGAAAAAGACGGCGCTTAGATGGCAGCATATGTTGTTCCAAAACCTGTATGTACCTTTCCGCATTAATGGTGCCTTCACAAATGTGTAAGTTACCCATGCCTTGGGCACTAATGCACCCCCATACCATCACAGATGCTGGCTTTTGAACTTTGCGTGGATAACAGTCTGGATGGTTCGCTTCCCCTTTGGTCCGGATGACACGATGTCGAATATTTCCAAAAACAATTTGAAATGTGGGCTCGTCAGACCACAGAACACTTTTCCACTTTGCATCGGTCCATCTTAGATGAGCCCAGAGAAGCCGGCGGCGTTTCTGGATGTTGTTGATAAATGGCTTTCGCTTTGCATAGTAGAGCTTTAACTTGCACTTACAGATGTAGCGACGAACTGTATTTAGTGACAGTGGTTTTCTGAAGTGTTCCTGAACCCATGTGGTGATATCCTTTAGAGATTGATGTTGGTTTTTGATACAGTGCCGTCTGAGGGATCGAAGGTCACGGTCATTCAATGTTGGTTTCCGGCCATGCCGCTTACGTGGAGTGATATTCCAGATTCTCTGAACCTTTTGATGATATTATGGACCGTAGATGTTGAAATCCCTAAATTTCTTGCAATTGCACTTTGAGAAACGTTGTTCTTAAACTGTTTGACTATTTGCTCACGCAGTTGTGGACCAAGGGGTGTACCTCGCCCCATCCTTTCTTGTGAAAGACTGAGCATTTTTTGGGAAGCTGTTTTTATACCCAATCATGGCACCCACCTGTTCCCAATTAGCCTGTCCACCTGTGGGATGTTCCAATCAAGTGTTTGATGAGCATTCCTCATCTTAATCAGTATTTATTGCCACCTTTCCCAACTTCTTTGTCACGTGTTGCTGGCATCAAATTCTAAAGTTAATGATTATTTGCAAAACAAAAAAAAAGTTTATCAGTTTGAACATCAAATATGTTGTCTTTGTAGCATATTCAACTGAATATGGGTTGAAAATGATTTGCAAATAATTGTATTCCGTTTATATTTACATCTAACACAATTTCCCAACTCATATGGAAACGGGGTTTGTATAAATACAGTCTATTATACAGCATTATTCACATGTGAATAATATAAATTCGGTCTATTATACAGCATTATTCACATGTGAACGACCCCAAAGGGAATAAGCGGTAGACAATGGATGGATGGATGGAATAATATAAATTCGGTCTATTATACAGCATAATTCACATGTGAATAATATAAATACAGTCTATTATACAGCATAACTCACATGTGAATAATATAAATACAGTCCATTATACAGCATAATTCACATGTGAATAATATAACTACAGTCTATTATACAGCATTATTCACACGTGAATAATATAAATACAGTCTATTATACAGCATTATTCACATGTCAATAATATAAATACAGTCTATTATACAGCATAATTCACATGTGAATAATATAAATACAGTCTACTATACAGCATTATTCACATGTGAATAATATAAATACAGTCTATTATACAGCATTATTCACATGTCAATAATATAAATACAGTCTATTATACAGTATTATTCACATGTGAATAATATAAATACAGTCTATTATACAGCATAATTTACATGTGAATAATATAACTAAAGTCTATTATACAGCATTATTCACATGTGAATAATACAAATACAGTCTATTATACAGCATAATTCACATGTGAATAATATAAATACAGTCTATTATACAGCATTATTCACATGTCAATAATATAAATACAGTCTATTATACAGCATAATTCACATGTGAATAATATAAATACAGTCTATTATACAGCATAATTCACATGTGAATAATATAAATACAGTCTATTATACAGCATTATTCACATGTCAATAATATAAATACAGTCTATTATACAGCATAATTCACATGTGAATAATATAAATACAGTCATTATACAACATTATTCACATGTGAATAATATAAATACAGTCTATTATACAGCATTATTCACATGTGAATAATATAAATACAGTCTATTATACAGCATTATTCACATGTGAATGATATAAATACAGTCTATTATACAGAATTATTCACATGTCAATAATATAAATACAGTCTATTATACAGCATTATTCACATGTGAATGATATAAATACAGTCTATTATACAGAATTATTCACATGTCAATAATATAAATACAGTCTATTATACAGCATTATTCACATGTCAATAATATAAATACAGTCTATTATACAGCATTATTCACATGTCAATAATATAAATACAGTCTATTATACAGCATTATTCACATGTCAATAATATAAATACAGTCTATTATACAGCATTATTCACATGTGAATAATATAAATACAGTCTATTATACAGCATTATTCACATGCGAATAATTATTTTATATTATTCACATGTGAATAATATAAATACAGTCTATTATACAGCATTATTCACATGTGAATAACATAAATACAGTCTCTTATACATTCAAGTACAGTCAAAAGGGAACATATGCATTACACAGTCTGATGGCTGTCGGTATGAAGGACTTTTATGAATTGATTAACGTGGACCCCGACTTAAACAAGTTGAAAAACTTATTCGGGTGTTACCATTTAGTGGTCAATTGTACGGAATATGTACTGTACTGTGCAATATACTGATAAAAGTCTCAATTTCAATCAATCAATTCATGTGTCGTTCCGTGTTGCATTTTGAAAAAAAATTGCACTAAAGAGTAGGTAACCTTTAAAAACGGACATAACGTTTACTTTTTCTTTCATGTACTCGTTCAATGTGTTTTTTTTTCACTAACTGCATACCAGATAAAAGACAAGATGAAAGTCATAACGAACAATACCCAAAAACATGGTCTTTGTTGTGGGGGGGTGGCGGCGATCTTTCATGTCTGTGATATTCTCCACCCGGAAATGAGGTAGAAAGAACTACAACACGTGACCAGGTTACGTTTGACTCCTCCCCTCGGCGTCACTTTTTGCCGGGAATGTACGACCACGTGTCCCCTCCTACCAATTCATTAGGAAGCAAAAAAAAAAAAAAAAACGCTCTCCGGCTAGTCAGGGAGTAAACTTGCAAGATGGCGGCGCGGTGGGGCGCAGGCGAGGAGACTTTAACCGCTTGCACTATGGATTATTTCCCCCTGGACACACTCTGCGAGGTAAATAGACGTGTTGTGGTGTGTTATTTAACGACTTAGTCTTGTTGTTGTCCTTTAAACGCGTAAAAGCGAGATGCATAGCACCACGCTGCGCATGGTGAAGTGACACGTGGATAAAATCGCAACATCACCAAAAGCCTTTTTGGAAAATCCAATCTTTTTGTGTTTATTGTTATCATCTAAAAGCCATATATGTTATAATTATGCTACGCACGTTGTATAGTAGAGACAACGTTAGCGTTGAAGCACCACATTGACTCACTGCTAGCAAGCCGGTCGCCTGTGCACTCCATTTAACCCGTAAAAGTACTAAAATGGTCAAAAAGGTGGAAGTGACAGTTATTGCATGGTTTAGCTGACATGTGCACAAGTTGCCTTATCGAGTCCACATGTTGTCATTTTAATTCGAATAAGTAGCAACCGCCTCTCGTGCTGCTGTTGATTCATTCACACGTGCTGACAACACTGCAGCATGCTAGCCAGCTAACGAGCTAGCCGCGTAGCTTTGTTGTTGCTTTTTTTTAAAAACAATGCCCCATTTAAAATATTTAGAAGTTACTTTAAGGCTGGGTCGTGTCGGTGTGAATTTATTCATGCTTTCTGGCATTTTTCTACAGTGTTGTGTCGTCATTACAGGGATAATGGAACGAGCAATTAATAAACAAGTATAATTATTCCCGTTCAGCACGATAACTTGATTACTTATAAAAAACAACAACTCACACTCAAATGTATTTTATTTTTTTTATTTCATTTTATTTTTTTCAAAACACTCAAATGTACTTTTACTGTTGTTGAATAGCGTTTGTCGACTCACGCATGCGCATTAAACACACCAATGCTAACTTTAAAAAACACACACTCAAATGTACTTTTTACTGTTGAATAGCGGTTGTCGACTCGTGCATCCGCATTAAACACACTAATGCTAACTTTAAAAAAAAACACTCAAATGTACTTTTACTGTTGTTGAATAGCGTTTGTCGACTCACGCATGCGCATTAAACACACTAATGCTATTTAAAAAAAACAAAAAACACCCCCACACTCAAATGTACTTTTTACTGTTGTTGAATAGTGTTGATTAACTCATGCATGCGCACAAAACACACTAATGCTAACCAACCCATTTACTGTCTCTTCCTCTGTATGTATACTTCTATGGGGGAAAGCTGAAATAATCTAAATTAATGCTTTAAACTAATGCACGGTGCAAAATTCAAAGTATGGTGTTTTGCAGTACAACACGTGGACAACGCTTCCTTCATGTGGATCAAACATGTCTGCACACTGATCTTGTTTTTTTTCCAAAACTTTTATTTATAATCAACATTTACATACAATCAAAGAAATAATAATAATCAAAACAAGTACAAAAACAGCGCCAGGGGATTGTAAACTCAATAAAGTAACTAAAGTCAAATATATGTAACAAAATGTAAAACCATAGGCTCACACAAGTTCCGTAAATAATCCAAATTGGGAACACAGCATCGTAGTTTCACAGCTTTTTGGTTGTTAGAGGTAGAAAGCGTTTTAAAGTAGAGTTCTAATTCTTTTTTTAAAGGCACAAAAAACAGGTCGGGTATTGAGAAACTTAAATTTATGAATATAAAACTTAGCCAATAGTATGAGGTTGCAAAGGTAAAATTCCTTTTTTTTTTTAAAAACAACATTTTTTCATACTGTGTAAATCCAAATAACACATTTTAAATCAAATCACACATTTGTCATGAATATTGTCCAGGAAGAAACGACAGATGCCCTGCCATAGTGAGGCAAATGTACTTTTACTGTTGTTGAATAGCGTTTGTGCACTAAAAACAATAATGCTAACTAACCCATTTACTGCCTCTTCCTCTGTATGTATACATCTATGGGGCAAGCTGAAATAATCTAAATTAATGCCTTAAACTAATGCACGGTGCAAAATTCAAAGTATGGTGTTTTGCAGTACAACACGTGGACAACGCTTCCTTCCATGTGTATCAAACATGTCTGTGCACTGATCAAGGTTTTTTGTTTTTTTCCCAAATCTTTATTTATAATCAACATGTATGTATACATCTATGGGGCAAGCTGAAATAATCTAAATTGATGCCTTAAACTAATGCACGGTGCAAATTTATTGCAGCACAACACGTGGACAACGCTTCCTTCCATGTGGATCAAACGTGTCTGCGCACTGATCATGTGTGCACACAAACACGTGGGACGTTGACGTTTATGTTTGAATATTTGACTCAGTCCAGTACCTTTTTGCTGCAGCAACTACCAATGCTTGATATTAGTAGGCACACAAAGGGCTTGGGATGTTTATAAAGGTTATAAGATCTGCAATACTGAGCTGATGCTTGCCAAATAGTGAGCAATGCTGCGTTGTTGTTTTGGTAGCAAGCCAATGTTGCATCCGATCCATTTTTGAGGGTTACAGCTCATTGTAACAGTAGATCAAACCTTCAACACATTTACAAACGGCATTATTTGCCTATTTATGTGATATTTTTTATGGCCCTTAGCCCATATCTCAGTAGTTAGTTTTATCACTCCTTGCTGAACATGTTGCCATTTTCTAACTACTGTTTTTAAATGTAAAATGTTTATCTGAAAAAACTTGGACTTGCATGTTTTTTAGGTAAATAATAATGTAATATATTTCTAAAACGTTTTACTGTTTAAAATAGTAGCATTTTAATGTGTTTGATGTTTTAAAAAGTTCTGTATTATACAAGACAATCCAGGGGAATATACCGTTTTTTCCGGACCATAGGTCAATTATAAGGCGCACGGCCGATTAGCAGGTCTATTTTCATACAAAAGGCGCATTAAAGGGGTCAAATTATGATTTTTTTTTTTAAATGGAAAACACTTCCTTGTGTTCTACATAACATGTAATGGTGGTTCTTTGGTCAAAAACGTTGCATAGATTATGTTTTACAGATCATCTTCAAGTCGCTTTCTGACAGTCGCTTCAGGATGCGCCGTTTTGTGGGCGGTCTTATTTACGTGGCTCACCTTCGACAGCGTCTTCTCCTCGTCATCTTTGTTGTAGTGGTGTAGCGTGCAAGGACGGGAGTGAAAGAAGTGTCAAAAGATGGAGCTAACGGTTTTAATGACATTCAGACTTTACAGCAGCATTTCATCTGTGGCTCACTAGTGCAACAACAATGCCGGAAATGTGTCCCGTGAAAAAACATCCGTCCGGAACTCTTTGATAAATAAAGTTCCGTGGGTGAACTATGTAAACTCTCTACACCGGTGGTTTTTAGCGCTTTCATGGCTAGTCTAATGACAGCTATAAGTTAGAACTTAATGACACTTTATATTACAAATGGCAACAAGTGAATGCCCCCTAACGAGAAAAAGAAGAAGCTTATCGACTACGATGTCGCCACTCACTACAATGACGGACGCGTGCAAATTTTGAAGACTCATGCAAATCCCAAATACACATCAGAAGGTAATAAAAGTTGGTTTTGCATAATATTACAAAACAAAGCAAAATGCCAGATAATGTCTGCTGATATTTTGCAGTTCTTGTTCACACACCATAATAATACTCGTATGTTGACGATCCATCAAGCGGTGCGGCTTCATACCTAGCCAAAGTTGTACTAAAACATTTTGACAGATTCTTGAGAGCCGTGTGTAATGTTCTATATTCTCAATGGAACATTTAAAGTTTTGGTGTTGTTTACTGACATCATCTTGCAGTCTACATGTATCTCCTATGTGTGACTGCCATCTACTGGTCATATTTATCATTACACCATGTACCAAATAAAAATAGCAGTGAGGTCGGCAAGAAAACCAGAATTATGCTGTATATTAGGCGCACCGGGTTATAAGGCGCACTGTTGATTTTTGAGTAAATGAAAGGCTTTTAAGTGTGCCTTACAGTCCGAAAAATACGGTACCCTCCATTTTTATTTCTTTCATTCTAATATAATAGCGTTCACGCAGGCAAGGCATGTTATTAGCATGCTCATAATCCGAGTGTTGACAAGAGTTTTGTCTGTGACATGCAAATCATCACGAAAAGGGGGATGGCAGGTTTGTTTAAAGGTGTAATTATTATGTTATTTGTCATCCTAGACTGCTGAGTTGTGCTCTGGAGGACCGCTGGAGGGTTTCCAAAGCTGCTTAGACCTTTCCATCTTTGACGAGACCCCATCAATAGAGGCAAGTCCGCATTGCTGAACTACTAACTCAGCGGGGCTATTAATTGTCCTAACCTTATTTCTCTTGGTGTGTTTAGACAAAAGGACTGGACGAGGACAGTGAAGCCATGCTGTTAACCGCCCTGACGGAGATTCTCGACAACGTCGATGATGAAAACCTATCCCCGTTTGACACACTACCTGAGTCTGAGCTTCTGACGGCTCACAAGGGCAGGGAACACTCTCCGGTTAGTGACCAGCTGTCATATATAACTCTAAGGAAGAGGAGATTAATTGACAACATGTAGTTCTGAACATATTATTTTGTATTTATTCAAAACGCTATGTATACACGCTTGCATTTATTACATCATAGTTTAAAAAGCTTTGTATTGATCAATTCTTTATACTATGGAGGGTTTCCCTTTTGATTGCCAAGGTACTTGTGGGGGCGTGGTCAGGACCGGGGAAAGGATCACATTATTTGCTGTGATGCATGTATTTTCTAGGGATGTCCGATAATATCGGACTGCCGATATTATCTGCCGATAAATACTTTAAAATGTAATATCGAAAAGTATCGGTATCGGTTTCAAAATTATCGGTATCGGTTTCAAAAAGTAAAATGTATGACTATTCAAAACGCCGCTGTGTACACGGACGAAGGTAGAAGTACAGAGCGCCAATAAACCTTAAAGGCACTGCCTTCGCGGGCCGGCCCAGTCACATATCTACGGCTTTTCACACACACAATTGAATGCAATTCATACTTGGTCAGCAGCCATACAGGTCACACTGAGGGTGGCCGTAGAAACAACTTTAACACTGTTACAAATATGCGCCACACTGTGAACCCACACCAAACAAGAATGACAAACACATTTCGGGAGAACATCCGCACCGTAACACAGAACAAATACCCAGAACCCCCAACCCTGCCCACCTCTACCTCCTCATGCTCTCTCAGTGAGAGCATGTCCCAAATTCCAAGCTGCTGTTTTGAGGCATGTTAAAAAAATAATGCACTTTGTGACTTCAATAATAAATATGGCAGTGCCATGTTGGCATTTTTTTCCATAACTTGAGTTGATTTATTTTGGAAAACCTTGTTACATTGTTTAATGCATCCAGCGGGGCATCACAACAAAATTAGGCATAATAATGTGTTAATTCCACGACTGTATATATCGGTATCGGTTGATATTGGAATCGGTAATTAAGAGTTGGACAATATCGGATATCGGCAAAAAAGCCATTATCGGACATCTCTAATATTTTCTTTAGAAAGGCAAACAAAATGTATAAGTCTCTTAAAATAAATCTGATACTGTTAGGTGGCAGATCAATCGGCACATCCTAGTTTTCACCCAGTGATCAGTTCCATTTTGGTTGTGTCTGTTTATTGATCTGCCCAACCTTTACCCCCCATAACACTGGCTTTCCTATGTCGACAGGGCCTAACTTCAGAGTTTAGGTACATTGCGGAAGCATGTAATAATTGCTAAAAAAAAAAAAAAGGGAGTATGATCAAGAGATCTGTTTCATCCTACTCCTTTTTTCGGTCATGTTGAATTGTGTAAATATAACCGTGTTGTGTTCCTTGCGATGTCAAAGTAAACTTAACCATTACTATAATTTGCACCTTGCTTTTGTTCCCATTGTAGCTCAGAAGATTACCGTGTGTGCCGCTGTCCCCTTCAGAGAAGGACTCTTTCAGTACAAGACTCCAGTCAACTGGAAAGGTAGCCATCTCAGCACTTGAGCAATGCATTTGCTCATGTCACATACATGATTTTGTAGTTACATCTTACCTTCTGTCTGCGCCCAGAACCTTCCTAGAATACCAATGGATTCACTACAGAGAAGCGACGGAGAGGAAGAGGACGCAAGCTCGCTCACTCTGAGCCCGGGAAGGCACGGTTTACCTCTAGACTGGGAAGGATTGGCCCTCCCGTTTCCTGTCACCTTTGAGCAGGAGAGCGACAACGGTCTTCCAGTCAGCCTCGGGAACTTTGTCAGACACATGCACCCGTACTGCATGGCCCTTTGTGTGGAGAATGACGGGGGGGTGCAGATGTTGCCAGAAGGGGGCATCTTGCTCGAGGTGGTGGATCAAGGGGAAAATGGAGAGCCTATCCTGGCTGTCCCAGACATGGGCCTTCAAAGTTCTCCACCACTCGATAAGTTTGCAGGGGACGAAGACGTAGCCTCGGACACGTCTGAGCATATTGTTGTTGACGATGATGTTGTCAATGTGCTATGTAAGGCTCCGGTAAATACTCAAAGTACCTGTTCTGATAAGGTGATTAACACTCAGAAGAAAGAGACCATGGCCAGAGTACCCTCCCGTAGAAAAAAGAAAAAGAAGAAACAATGCTCTCTTGATCCTGTCGAGGGAAGGGTTCTGAGATGGGCCGCTGTGAGAAATCAAACAGAAGAATTACCCCAAAAACCTGAAAAGAAGCGAATCCATAAAGAAAAGAAAAACAAAATCACAAAAGCTTCGGTTGCTCCTGTACCTGCTGCTGTGAAACCTGTGAAAATAAGTTGCCAAAGTAAAATCCAAGTGGAACTCAATACCCGAGAAACAAGAGTTACAGCTGCTACATTTGTGAGACCTAAACAGGAAACTGGTCCAACAAAAGCTGGTGTTCCTGAAAGTCCAGTCACCTCCCAACAGTCTAAAGAAATGGCTCAACCAGTATCCCAAGCCCCCAGTGAGCCATTGGTGTGTCCAAGCAGCCCTGCATCTGCTTTCAACAGCCCTGCATTGATTGTGAATGAGCCCCTCCCCCCGATGACCCCTGCGCTTCCAGAGCCAAAGCCCAAGTCCCTCAGTTTAGCCGAGTATCGACAACTCAGACTGCAGAAGAAGCCCGTGTTGGTGGAAAAGCAAGGCGACAACAGCACCAAATGGCCCAGCCTTCCGGAGCCCCCCAAACAACTGACCCCTATACCCTGCCTGCCTGACCCCAGCCCCAAGGATTTTCGGCGGTCCACCGCCCAGGCTGTGAGGGACGTGGTCGATATTAAACCTGCCTGGCAACCGCGGGGACCCTGTGCCCCGCCCACCCCCGAGGCACTGTTGGTGCCACCAGCCTACATGGTTACATCAGCCAACAAATCTGTTACCGCTGTTTCTAAACAATCACAAGAGTCACAAGCACTCTCACCACCACAAAAACCTTTAGTTAGTACACCTGATCGTGTCACCCCCCAGCCTCACACTTCTAAATGCCAATCTGTGATGCAATCACCTGACATGAAGACTGTGCCTAAACTTTCCGATGCGCCGTCTGGTAAAATCTCTCCTTCAACCAATTCTGAGATGGCATGCTCTGCTGCAGTTCCTGTCCCACAGAAGACCCCTGTTATCCAGAATGCGCCAGAGCTCGTACTTACCACTCCTACCTCTTTAAACGACCTCAGCACATCTGCAAAGTTCCCGGCAATTAATGCCAAACATTGCTCCGCTCCCACTTTAGTCTCACAGATTCTTAAACCACAGGCTGCTGTGCTTAAAGCAAATAAGAGCGCGACTACACCAGTGGAACCTCTAACAGCAAAGAGTCCCACACAGGAGTTGATTGAGTCCTTCACCAGTGAGATAGGTAAGTTTGACAGTTTTACACTAAAGTCTCACAAATAGGAATCTTTTTATTAACGAAAGAAATGTAAAGGTCGCTTATTATACTATGTTTCAACTATATAAAATAAGTCTCACAACATTGTCCAAATATTTCATGCAAAAAATTAACTTTTGTTTAGTGGGGCAGGAGCATATGCAAATGTTAGCAACTAGGGATGTGACAATTATTTGTCCACCGATCAGTATCAGACGATTTTCTTGAAAAAGTAATCAATCACCATTGTCCAATAAGGCAGATTACCGATATCGATTCCTTATGGCTGAAATTGTATGTATTTTTAGTCTCCCGGCTGACAAGCCTATTGTGTATTTGAATACAAAGTGTGGAGTCGTCCTCATAAGTTAATAATGGCCTCTACTACCTACTCAGTGGCCTAGTGGTTAGTGTCCGCCCTGAGATCGGTAGGTTGTGAGTTCAAACCCCGGCCGAGTCACACCAAAGACTATAAAAATGGGACCCATGACCTCCCTGCTTGGCACTCAGCATCAAGGGTTGGAATTGGGGGTTAAATCACCAAAAATTATTCCCTGCCCACTGCTCCCCTCACCTCCCAGGGGGTGAACAAGGGGATGGGTCAAATGCACAGGACACATTTCACCACACCTAGTGTATGTGTGACAATCATTGGTACTTTAACTTTAACTCTATTACGGCAAATAAACTATCGTTATCAGGTAAGATTATTACTAGAGGATGGGGCTAAACATGTTATACATTAACTATATCAATATTTTTATTTTCTCAATCTTTTTTTTTGGTGGGCGGTAAGGTTTATAAATCATAACAGAATAGAATAATTGTCTGGGCATAGGACTTTTAGGGCGGAAATGCTCTCAATGTATAATGGATAGCCGTGATTCATTTTGTTTAGTTATTGTGTACTGTTGCCTTTGTCAAACAATTGTATTTGAAGAGAATGAGGAACCGGTTAAAATATTGTTGATTTTGATAAATTGTCAATAGCACTAATCAGAAATAAATAAAACATTTACCTAGTGTGTGGATGTGAGTGTGAATGTTGTCTGTCTATCTGTGTTGGCCCTGCGATGTGGTGGCGACTTGTCCAGGGTGTACCCCGCCTTCCGCCCGATTGTAGCTGAGATAGGCTCCAGCGCCCCCTGCGACCCCAAAGGGAATAAGCGGTAGAAAATGGATGGATGGATTTACAGTTAATACATGTGATCGGTATTCACTCAGATGATTGGAATCGGCAACATAAAACCCTGATTGTTACGTCCTTATTAGCAACTCTAGCATAGTCATGTGAGCTACAGTACTAATATTACAACAACATTATGACTATAGCTGACTAAAGGATAGTTAGAGCTCCAGGCTTCTTTTTAACATGTTTTTAGAACACAGCTGTCCTATGGTGGGCATCATTCCTTCATGATGTAAATGTATTTACAGGTATAGAAGCTGCTGATCTGACCAGCCTGTTGGAGCAGTTTGAGGAAACACAAGGTGAGCAAAGTTGCTCCTGTTATTTATGTTTTTACTTGCATTTGTTTGAAAGCAATATAAACACAAGCAGCCAGGTTCTTGGCCTGCAGTAGTAGGTCACATCTTTCAAAGTTGCTTAATCTAGATGAAAGCAGTGTCAGTTTTCTGTGGCGATTAACAACGAGAGGGAAGAAACATGTGATACTGTAACTCTTGACTGCTTTGGCTGGAAGCATTTGTGACGCTGTGAAGGTCCACTAACAAAGTTTCACAGGTTTTTGTTTTTTTAAGTGAAGTTTTCTTATGTGAGATGTGTTCTGTAGGGCAGCAGAGGAGCTGCTTTGTGCTGTGGAATTCTGCTTTGTCTGCGAATTCATTTAACTCTCGCTGTGCTGTCTTTGTTAATGGGTGTAAAAGGCTCAACGTGTCAGGCAAAGTGACTCCTCACTATGTTTTCATGCACTAAATTAGTCTCAGTTCTCAAATAGTTAGGTTTTTTTGTGTTTTCACACTTAAAGTCTCATTGTCCATGCACACTGTCTAATGCTACTATTGGTCATACGCCGTGTGCCCTCCCATACACTAGGAGGTACCGGTACTTATTTCCTTTTAGTGCGGGTAAATGTATTGCTTTTCCGGTGGATTTGTGACGTCACACCAAAACAAGGCCTCTTTGCGGCTCCTCACAAGTCAACAGCACAGCTGTTGTTGTACCTGATGTCCGCTGTAATATTGGCACAGATTAGAAATATTAGATCTCTAATGGCTATGCTGATGTTAAAAAGCAGACCGCATCCAGAAATGATCAAAAACTGTGCAACGAACATGACCTCCCGGAGTTGCTGAATGCAGGTCCGAAGTAAAGACTGGTGGTAAAGAGTTGTTGTTCAAGAATTTTCGTACGGACAATGGAAAGAAAACTTTTGAATGTCTCGAAGTTCATTCAATCAATCAAAGTTTATTTATATAGCCCTTAATCACAAGTGTCTCAAAGGGCTTCATGAGCCAATAAGCTCTGTGGATTGATGAAAGGAGTTTTAAGTCAGAAAGAAAAGACTGTTCATGCCCAGATACAGCTTCAAATTAGGGTTGCTATTCTGTACAAGCTTGACAGTTGTGCAAGTTGTACAGTTATTGCTAATCAGTTTGGAGTGCACAAATGCAGCATGAAGACGTTTGTGTCCGCTATAGTATTCTCTTATTATACCTGCTTCATTCTCTTCCATGATCTCACTTGTATTTGTTCTGAAGTCCAAATGAAGCCTGCATTGTCTATTTACTAAATCTGGGTTATTTTTCTGCCGTCGATGCACTTCAAAATGTTCCATTATTTTAATTTGTGAAGCAATTAAACAGTGTCTTCTTCACTCCAGTTGTTGCCTTTTTTTTAATTGAATGGTATGTGCTTCCGGGTCATGTCCCACTTGTTGAGACAAGCGCATGTGCGACATGATGGGTCCCCACCGGCACCCACTTGAGCGGTCTGGTTTTCAATCGCATAATACAGGTGTATTAGTCTGACTTTTCAAAAACCAAAGGTGATCAGATTAAGGCTTTTCCATGTGTTGTAGAATGTTTATTCTGAGCCGAATTATTTGAGAAATCGGACTAATTTAGTGCATGGAAAAGTAGTCCCTGGAAGTGTTTGTGAACCATCCTTGGTCAATGCAGACAAACGCTACACTTGACCTATCCTAACATCCCAAATATCTATTCTATTCCCTTCAGCTAAAGAGCAGCAAAGTGTACCGGAGGTCTGTGGTAGAGCAGCAGCTGTAGGAAACTCGAGGTGAGTTACCCTACAGCCCTCACGCTGCTCTGTGGGAGTGATGAGTCAGACCTGTGTATATGTACATTATGTTGGTGTGACTCTACCCATTGCCAAGACCTGCCGCTAATGTAGGCCTTGGAATGGCCTCCCCTGCGTTTGTTTAGACAAGACCTACTAGCATTGCCTCTGTGTACACGCCGGCCATACTAACCCTTGCGTTCACTTTTTAGTGCTGAATTTGCACGTGAAAGAACTGTCGTGGAGCGTGTCCGAGCCAATGATCTCTCAAGCCCCGCAGGTAATTAATTTAAAAACAGTTTTATGGCATTCGCTGCTCTCTCATAATGAGCATTCAACATCCCCCAGAGTTCAAGTATAATATTGGTGCACTTATTTTGTCTTTAGCCCTCACTCCTCCAGCCACTCCTCCACACCAGATGTGGAAACCTCTGGCTCCTGTGGCTCTATTGGGGAAGACCAAAGCTCCACTCTCCAAGACCAGCCCCGCCAAGGCTATTCAGATAGATGCCCGCCCTTTGCCATCGTCCAGATTTCACAGCAAGCCTACCACAGCTGCTGCCCCCGTCTCACACGATGTGGTGTGCATGGACCACGACTACTGCCTTCCCAGCAAAGGCAATGGCGAGCCGGGCAAGCGTTGGAATGTCAAACAGCAGACTTTCATCACAATCAAACCCATCAAGCCCCCTGCTGCTGCCACTACAGTCACGCTGGAAGCCGCCTCCCAGTCCAACACCCAAGCACCAGAAGCTCTGGGGAATGTAGTGGAGGGGTCCTCTGTTCTGGAGACACCGGAAGCCTCTCCAGCCTGGCAGGAGAACGAATCCACCTTCAAAGAAAGCACCACCAGGAAGGGGCATTTTGAGAGGTCGTATGGCTGTCATGCTGCCTCTCGCACCCCCAGCCCCACCTCAAGCACCAAAGAGAGGGGGAGAAAACGAAGAGTCCGACGTTCTCCGTCTGTGTCCAGCAGCTTAGAATCCGACTCTCATTCCTCTCGATCTCGGTCTAGATCCCACTCAGCACCCAAGAAAAGGTCACATCCCCTGTCAAAGCAGAATATCCACATGTATTTTGGCTTGAGGCTCATCATACCTCCTGCTTCCTTCTCTAGGTATCGTCACCGCCGCTCTCGAGGCAGATCCAGCTCCACCTCACGTTCCTCTTCTCGGTCCTCTGTGTCCTGCTCACCACCCAGGAGGAGAAGGTACTCGTATTCCTCCTCTCACTCTGGCTCCTGGAGTCGCTCCAGATCGCGGTCGCAATCTCCTCAGAGATGTGCGGCGTGGGGTCGAAACGGAAGATTGTACAGGTACAGTATTGTATTACATTAGGAGAGCTTCCTGTGTGTTTTTTTATTATAATAGTGTTTTCTCTTTCAGCCCCTCGTGTCGAAGTACTTATGGACACCGGGAAAATACAGAGGATATAAAGAGACGCAAGGAAAAAGCCATTGTAAGTTGCTCGTCAATCATGTTGGAGTTTTGTGTGGAATTTGCGATTGATTTGTTTTAATTCTCCCCATAAAGGAAGAGCGACGGGTTGTTTACATTGGTCGAATTCGGGGCACAATGACCCAAAGGGAGCTCAGAGAGCGTTTCTCTTATTTTGGCAAGGTGGAGGATTGTACTCTGCACTTTAGGGACCACGGGTGAATACACCACTTCTCTTCTATGCTTTGCTTACTCTGTGGCATGTTGCACTGTTACTGAACCCTTCTGGTCTCATCAGTGACGTCAAGGGTCAAGATACAGTGCTAAAGCATAAACAGGCCTGCTCATAACTGGGGCCTCCTGGATGCATCCCAGGTCGCTCTTTTAAAAGCAAGCCACAGTTTTGAACACCCTTTAAACTGCGATAAATGAAAATGGACTTCAATAGAAGCTAATGCTTAGAAAATCTGTCGCCTAATAGGGATAACTACGGGTTTGTGACTTACTACAACACCAAGGATGCGTTCACCGCCATCGAGAACGGAAGCAAACTTCGCAAGCCGGATGAGCTGCCGTTTGACCTCTGTTTTGGTGGGAGGAGACAGTTTTGCAAGACGGGCTATTCTGACCTGGGTAGGCAAGACGGCGCTCCCTACGTCGCATGCAATCTTTTGTGTCACGCTAAAAAGTGTAATAAGATTTATCCTTTTCAGATTCCAACAGGGACTATGAGCCACTATCTACAAAAAGCAAGGCGAAGACACTAGACTTCGACACTTTACTGAAGCAGGCCCAGCAGAGTCTGAAGAGGTAACAGGAAGCCTGTCGCTGGAAGCGGCCCAACACTTACCTCAAAAAGAAGCAAAACTTCTCTTTTCAGTTTGTTGTGGCTTTAGGGTTATCTTTTGTTTACATTTGTATTTCTTTTTGGCAAGCCTAATACCTTCTATTGAAGTGAAGATTTATAACTAAATGAACAAAATGAGTAAAAAAAAAATGAAATAAGTGACAATTTTTTTTTAATGTTTATTTAAATGTAAAACAAAATGGAAGACTTTGGAGAGAATCATTTTTAAAGAGAACATTGAAGAAAATATATAATACACCAAAATGTACTGCAAACATGAATAAAATGGGAACCTGAGCTGTTTTGTCTAGTAATTTTTTTTTCATCTTTAATGCCAAACTACAGGACTGTTTACAGTTTGTGTGTAGAGTGAGTCTGCTGACAAACTGACCTTGGCGAGAGCTTGAGCCGCTGTCGTGGCTGCTGGTTGCAGGAGCTCTGCGCTCGTGTTTCCTCCTTTTGTGTTCTTGATGTCTCCCTCTCGTTTTTTGTTGAGTGGCTCGGACCACTTAGTGACTGCGCAACAAGGGGTGGCACTTTAGTGACTTTGAAACTGCTTTTTGGTGCTTTTTTTGTGAACTTCTGGATCTGCCTCGGAGAAGCCATTTGCACTGGAGACCAGCTGCTGGTTCTCTGCCACACCGTAGTCTGTGTTGAGAGACCTGAGGAAGATACGGGGGTCCGGAGCTGGCGCTGAGCATCTGGATGCACGAGCTTCACGGAAGACTAGCTTGGTGAGCGTGTATCGGACACTTCGGTCTCCCTGAATGCCATGGACTGGACAAGTGGCCGGGGACTGATGGGCAACCTAGGACGGAGTTGGCTCTCTTGGACACTTCATTGGGTCTCTTCCTGTCTCGGGCCGTGCAGACCATGGTGTGGAGCATTGCAGAGGCCACTGTGCGTGTATGGGTCTTTGTTTGTTTTTGGTCAATGCATGATGCAATCCTATGTATGCAACATGTATTATTTAATGATCATTTGTTTTTTTTGTTCCGTTTTACTGATGCAGATGTATGTAGAAATGGTGCAGTTGTGTTCTAATATATTTTATGTACTTTTTTACATGTTTTACCTTGTTTGGACTTTTTGAATCAGCGATGCAACGAAGTAATTTCCCCATTGTGTGACAAAAATATATTCCAGCCTAATTTGTTTACTTTTGAGCATATTGACCTGGGATTTTCATATGTACTGTACCACTCTATTGGGAACATTAAGATCAATGTTTAATGTTTTCCATGCAGGATCCTTTATTTTCTGAATGCAAAGTCAAGAAATCCAGGTTGTAAATATTGCTGACACATATACTGACAAGCTGCACTCCCCCTTTTTTTTTTAAACAGCATCGACTCACTGTTGCATTCCTAATATGGGATGGGGTGCCAAAGACACCTAACACATTCGAGATCATTCACTTGCAAATTTTGCTTGTCAAACTTTATCTGAGGAGACCGTTCGTTTTTGTATTAATAGCGACTATCGCAACCTAGGTTCGACGTTTTGATGACTTGTTGACTGATGAATATGTTTTTTTACCCAAACCGTAATTACAACGAGGACCTACAACATTCGCTACAGCACCAAATCATTTTACCATTTACTGGACCTAAATATTAATTGACGATTTTGCTTAATATTGTTAGCAGCATGTCGTTTTACCTATCCTTACCAAAAAATAAAGAAAAAATACATTAAAGGGTCGGTTAATGTGTTGATAAATTGTCGTTGAGGCAAGAGGACGTTGTCTATCTTGACAGTTGAAACATCTTCGTGCTGTTTTGTCACCCAGATCTGGTTTTGACTGGTTTAAACTGGTCTACTGAGCATGCGCACTCGGTGTAAACAGGAAGAAGGGAGTGAAAAAGGAGGGCAGAAAGAAGAGAGAATGCATGGACAATGCAAAAACATGTCCTCTGATTCAGTCTTTATCAATATTTGCGAACAATTGTTTTGTACTTTTTGATAGCGACTCCAGTTGGGTTCGGCGCGAACAGGTGCGATAATTCGACAATTCCTGACAGGCTCGCTCGAACCGAAAGACGCCAGACTTGCCGCTGTCTACTACGACGCCATTGATTTGCTTCAAAAATTCAAATCGTGTTGGATTTACCTCAAGTTTTTTTTTGACTCAAGTCCACCCCCGGGAAGAAAAAAAATGGTCCAAAAAGATAAGACACTGGAAACTACTCCGGTGGAGGCCGAACCGAGCCCGAGCCCCATTTCGGGAGACGCGTGCGCTGCGGCCCCCGGCCTGGTGGAGGACTCCGGCATCGGCGTGGAAACGACGGGCCACAGAAAATTCATCAGTGGAGTGGTGGAAGGTACTGCATGTCATCCGTGATGAAGCTGTGTTGCACTCGCCAGTAAACAATGAAAATGGGTCAGCAGATCCTAGAGTTGCCAACTCCCAGAAAATAAATAAGGGACACCTTACTGGGCAGGTCGTGGTCAAAAGTTTACATACCCTTGTAAAGAACATAATATCATGGCTGTCTTGAGTGTCCAATAATTTCTACAATTCATATTTGTTTGTGATAGAGTGATTGGAGCACGTACTTGTTAGTCACAAAAAAACATTAATGAATTTTGGTTCTTTTATGAATGTATTATGGGTCCAAATCTGCTGGGTCAAAAGTATACATACAGCAATGTTAATATTTGCTTACGGTACATGTCCTTTGGCAAGTTTCACTGTAATAAGGCGCTTTTGGTAGCCATCCACAAGCTTCGGGTTGAATTTTTGACCACTCTTCACAAAATTGGTGCAGTTCAGCTAAATGTGTCGGTTTTCTGACATGGACTTGTTTCTTCAGCATTGTTTTTTTTGATTGAATGAAACTTTTATTAGTAGATTGCACAGTACAGTACATATTCCGTACAATTGACCACTAAATGGTAACACCCGAATAAGTTTTTCAACTTGTTTAAGTCGGGGTCCACGTAAATCAATTCATGGTACAAATATATACTATCATCATAATACAGTCATCACACAAGTTAAAGGGGAACATTATCACAATTTCAGAAGGGTTAAAACCATTAAAAATCAGTTCCCAGTGGCTTATTTTATTTTTCGAAGTTTTTTTCAAAATGTTACCCATCACGCAATATCCCTAAAAAAAGCTTCAAAGTGCCTGATTTTAACCATCGTTATATACACCCGTCCATTTTCCTGTGACGTCACACAGTGATGCCAATACAAACAAACATGGCGGATAGAACAGCAAGATATAGCGACATTAGCTCGGATTCAGACTCGGATTTCAGCGGCTTAAGCGATTCAACAGATTACGCATGTATTGAAACGCATGGTTGTAGTGTGGAGGCAGGTAGCTAAAACGAAATTGAAGAAGAAACTGAGGCTATTGAGCCATATCGGTTTGAACCGTATGCAAGCGAAACCGACGAAAACGACACGACAGCCAGCGACACGGGAGAAAACGAGGACGAATTCGGCGATCGCCTTCTAACCAACGATTGGTATGTGTTTGTTTGGCATTAAAGGAAACTAACAACTATGAACTAGGTTTACAGCATATGAAATACATTTGGCAACAACATGCACTTTGAGAGTGCAGACAGCCCAGTTTTCATCAATTAATATATTCTGTAGACATACCCTCATCCGCTCTCTTTTCCTGAAAGCTGAGCTGTCCAGTCCAGTTGGAAATGCATCTGCTTTGAGTGTCACAGGATATCCACACATTCTTGCCATCTCTGTCGTAGCATAGCTTTCGTCGGTAAAGTGTGCGGAACAAACGTCCAATTTCTTGCCACTTTCGCATCTTTGGGCCACTGGTGCAACTTGAATCCGTCCCTGTTCGTGTTGTTACACCCTCCGACAACACACCGACGAGGCATGATGTCTCCAAGGTACGGAAAACTGTCGAAAAAACGGAAAATAACAGAGCTGATTTGACTCGGTGTTTGTAATGTGTTTGAGAAAATGGCGGATTGCTTCCCGATGTGACGTCACGTTGTGATCGTCATCGCTCCGAGAGCGAATAATAGAAAGGCGTTTAATTCGCCAAAATTCACCCATTTAGAGTTCGGAAATCGCTTAAAAAAATATATGGTCTTTTTTCTGCAACATCAAGGTATATATTGACGCTTACATAGGTCTGGTGATAATGTTCCCCTTTAATCATCAGAGTATATACATTGAATTATTTACATTATTTACAATCCGGGGAGTGGGATGAGGAGGGTTTTGGTTGATATCAGCACTTCAGTCATCAACAATTGCATCATCAGAGAAATGGGCATTGAAACAGTGTAGGTCTGACTTGGTAGGATATGTACAGCGAGCAGAGAACATAGTGAGTTCAGATAGCATAAGAACAAGTATATACATTAGAAATACATTTGATTATTTACATTTGGTTATTTACAATCCGTGGAGGGGGTAGGGTGTTAGTCAGGGGTTGCCTGGAGGTGTTGTTTTAGTGCGGTTTTGAAGGAGGATAGAGATGCACTTTCTTTTACACCTGTTGGGAGTGCATTCCATATTGATGTGGCATAGAAGGAGAATGAGTTAAGACCTTTGTTAGATCGGAATCTGGGTTTAACGTGGTTTGTGGAGCTCCCCCTGGTGTTGTGGTTATGGCGGTCATTTACGTTATGGAAGTAGTTTGACATGTACTTCGGTATCTGGGAGGTGTAGCGGATTTTATAGACTAGGCTCAGTGCAAGTTGTTTTACTCTTGTCCACACGTTTAAGTCAGGACTTTGGGAAGGCCATTCTAAAACCTTAATTCTAGCCTGATTTAGCCATTCCTTTTCCACTTTCGACGTATGTTTGGGGTCATTGTCCTGTTAGAACACCCAACTGCGCCCAAGACCCAAACTCCGGGCTGATGATTTGAGGTTGTCCTGAAGAATTTTCATTGTCCCACTAACAGTTCCATTGGCAGAAGAACAGGCCCAGAGCATAATTCTACCACCACCAGCGAGCGAGGGGAAAAAAGCACGCCAAAAGTCGTCAAAAGTGTGGGAGTATTTCAATAAACGGCCTAAGAAAAAAACGCTACTTTTACTCCGCTACTTTTACCTACATTCAGCTCGCTACTCGCTACTAATTTTTATCGATCTGTTAATGCACGCTTTGTTTGTTTTGGTCTGTCAGACAGACCTTCAAAGTGCCTGCCTTACTGGTGACGTTTCACTTCGTTCCACCAATCAGATGCAGTCACTGGTGACGTTGGACCAATCAAACAGAGCCAGGGGTCACATGACCTGACTGGCTCCGAGCTAACTTCGGGTGTTACCATTTAGTGGTCAATTGTACGGAATATGCACTGTACTGTGCAATCTACTAATAAAAGTTCCAATCAATCAATCAAAAGTGTGAAGGAAAAAAGACCCTTTTTTTATTTCAACCGTAAAGACTGACTGCACAGTTCCTGTCTTCACAATAAAAGTCCCGCTCCATCGCGCCTGCGCTTTCAAATAAGAGTCTCCGAAAGCCAGCGCAAACAAGCTAGCAAGCTACGGAGTTTGCCGCCAATGTATTTCTTGTAAAGGGTATAAAAACGAATATGGAAGGTGGACAAATAAGATGCCAAATAACAACCACTTTCATGTGGTATTAGACAGAAAGGAGGAACTTTTTTTCTCCTCCATTTGAAAACGTGGACGTTACCAGCACTGCTTCCTGATTACAATCAATGCAAGTCATCAGAATCAGGTAATACACCAACTTATATTCTTGTCTTCATGAAAGAAAGGAATCTATATGTTAAACATGCATGTATAATTATTAAAACACCTTTAACATGTAAACAAAAACGGCAAAATAAATAAATATAAATTATATACTGTATATATCAATGTATGTATATATATATATATATATGTGTGTGTGTGTGTGTGTGTGTGTATATATATATACACATATATATATATATATATATATATATATATATATATATATATATATATATATATATATATATGATATGTGTGTGTATGTTACTCAGTACTTGAGTATTTTTTTCACAACATACTTTTTACTTTTACTCAAGTAAATATTTGGGTGACTACTCCTTACTTTTACTTGAGTAATAAATCTCTAAAGTAACAGTACTCTTACTTGAGTACAATTTCTGGCTACTCTACCCACCTCTGCTAATAATGTTGTTGTATGCACACTGTGTCGAGCGGAAATGGCCTATCATAGCAGCACAACGGCAGCGTTCTTGCCATCACCATCAACTAGTCAATCGTCCGCGTGAGTATACGTTGTCATCATTACACAAAAACATGAATGTGTCATTTGTATCTGCGTTGTAAATTCATAAACTAAAGCACCGTTTCGCTCTGAGAGGAGCGTTTGGCGTGCCTGTTCAGTGTTTACAAAGACGCGCTCCTCTTTAACGCTAACGTTAATTAGTTGTGCAAATACCTTTTACAACATTAACAATTACGTATACTATGTACAAACGAACAATTAACTTTCACTTTAATCATACTATCATTGTTGTGTTATTAAGCAAAATAAGCAAAAGTTTTACTTTTGTTGAAATGTTTTCACTGTTGTTACAGAATATTTCCGTTTTGCACTTTTTTGAATTGGATGTTTATCTTTATTTTTGCACATTTTAAAGCAAAATAAGCAATACTTTTACTTTTGAAATGCTTATACTATTGCAGAATATTAAGATTTGCACTGGATGTTTACTTTTATATTTGCACATTAAAAGCAAATAAGCTACTTTTAATTTTGTTAAATGTTTACATTGTTACAGAATATTTTGTCATGTTGTTGTCAATGTTGACTGAGTGGCCATACTTTTTTTTTTGTAAATAAAAGCCATGCCTTTTGAAAAAACTGGCCTACATTTATTTTTTCATCTTCATTTTAAATAAAAAAAATAATCGGTAAAAGGAAAAATAATCTATAGATTAATCGAAAAAAATAATCTATAGATTAATCGATAGAAAAATAATCGTTAGCTGCAGCCTTAATTTTAATCCATCCATCCCTTTTCTACCCTACCTGTTCAAGAAGTTGCATTAATGGTAAGAAGTATTTGATTAATTATTGGTTAGCTTCAGAATAACTGTTATTAAAAATAATAAGACTTATTATACTCTAAAAATGTTGGTCTTACTTAAAAATGCACGCATTTAGTTGTATTCAGTGTTACAAAAAAATTATATGGCTCTCACAGAAATACATTTTAAAATATTTGGCTTTCATGGCTCTCTCAGCCAAAAAGGTTCCCGACCCCTGCTCCAGATGGTCTTATCTTTCTCCATGTGATGTCACTTTTGACCACGACTGTAATTTATTTTGGCTTTTTTTATTTGTGTCAAATGAGTTTCACACTATCCACAAAGGTTGAATGAAGGCAACTCGACTCTTCTTGAAGATATTTCAGAGTTGCTTCCATTCAACCTTTGTGGATCATATAGCCTGATGACTGACAATATACACACTTATTTTTATGCTATTTGACTTCAGGCAGAATGTAATTAGCTCGGATTGGATAACTAGGTTTTGGAGTAATACGAACACATTAAAAGCAAATTGTTCAATAATATTTTGTGGGCAGCACGGTGGAACAGGGGTAAG
>NC_084549.2:15115000-15135000 GCF_033978685.3 Nerophis lumbriciformis | reverse complement strand
AATGGAGCGTTTACTTCTGCATGAACAGACTCCTTTGCCTTCACTGGCAATGACGCTGGCTTCGCTGTGTGCTTGAGACAGTAGGTGAGAAATTATAGCGAACAGCAAAAATGTAAATGTTACTTTTTCAAAAACAACACAGCATTTTCTGAAAAGTAGTTGTCTATTTAAAGTAAGCCTGCACTTGTGTAACTGTGGTTATCACGCACAGTCCAGCCTCACACACACCAGGCTCCAACCAGTGACCACAACCCACTGGTTGAGTGTTAAGTCAAGCAAATTTTTAACCATCGAGCTAAAAAACACAGGCTGCCAACTCGATGTGCAGCGCAGGTCTTAAGGCGTGAGTGAGGTTTAACTAATGTAGCACTGCCACACTTTGTTTTTTGAATTTTGTTGTTATAACAAGTGAAACATAATATACAAATGCTTTCGAAAGTTTATAAGCTGTGTTATGTTATGCAGCTCCTGACTATTTTGTTTAGTGAAAGAGGTTGCCAAATGTTCTTTTTGATACCAAAGGTTGCCGATGCCTGCTATATACAAAAGTAGTTAAAGGCCTACTGAAACCCACTACTATCGACCACGCAGTCTGATATTTTATATATCAATGGTGAAATCTTAACATTGCAACACATGCCAATACGGCCGGCTTAGCTTACTAAAGTGCCATTTTAAATTTCGCGCAAAATATCCTGCTGAAAACGTCTCGGTATGATGACGCCTGCGCGTGACGTCACGGATTGTAGAGGACATTTTGGGACAGCATGGTGGCCAGCTATCAAGTCGTCTGTTTTCATCGCAAAATTCCACAGTATTCTGGACATCTGTGTCGGTGAATCTTTTGCAATTTGTTCAATGAACAATGGAGACAGCAAAGAAGAAAGCTGTAGGTGGGAAGCGGTGTATTGCGGCAGGTGTTGTGCCGGATAACGCACCCCCGCCGTAGAATGCACCCCCTGACTGTTGTGCCGGATAACACAGCCGGTGTTTCATTGTTTACATTCCCGAAAGATGACAGTCAAGCTTTACCATTGGCCTGTGGAGAACTGGGACAACAGAGACTCTTACCAGGAGGACTTTGAGTTGGATGCGCAGACGCGGTACCATGAGTACGCATGCAGCTGCGGCTTCCAAACATTTGATCGCTTGCCCGTACGTGCGTGCCGCTATGTGCATGTCACGTACGTAACTTTGGGGAAATATATGTGCTGTATGAACTTTGGGGAGGTGAACGGTACTTTGGGCTGTGGGATTGAGTGTGTTGTGCAGGTGTTTGAGTTGTATTGGCGGGTTATATGGACGGGAGGGGGGAGGTGTTTGTTATGCGGGATTAATTTGTGGCATATTAAATATAAGCCTGGTTGTGTTGTGGCTAATAGAGTATATATATGTCTTGTGTTTATTTACTGTTTTAGTCATTCCCAGCTGAATATCAGGTCCCACCCGCCTCTCACAGCATCTTCCCTATCTGAATCGCTCCCACTGCCCTCTAGTCCTTCACTCTCACTTTCCTCATCCACAAATCTTTCATCCTCGCTCAAATTAATGGGGTAATCGTCGCTTTCTCGGTCCGAATCGCTCTCGCTGCTGGTGGCCATGATTGTAAATAATGTGCAGATGTGAGGAGCTCCACAACCTGTGACGTCACGCGCATATCGTCTGCTACTTCCGGTACAGGCAAGGCTTTTTTATCAGCGACCAAAAGTTGCGAACTTTATCGTCAATGTTCTCTACTAAATCCTTTCAGCAAAAATATGGCAATATCGCGAAATGATCAAGTATGACACATAGAATGGACCTGCTATCCCCGTTTAAATAAGAAAATCGCATTTCAGTAGGCCTTTAAAACTGGTATGTATTTAAAAAGTATGGTCTGCAAAAACATTATTAAAATAATTTCTGTATAGACAATGCAACATCATGTTAAACAATTTAACATCTAATGGACAAAGCAGTATACACCAAAAGGTCTTGGTAAGCTTTTGGGATAAACAGCAGATTTGTACCTGTACTTTTCCCAAAAGGGCGCAATAAACAGATTTGTCTGTCCCCGAGTGCTTACGGCATGTCTTTTAGAGACAAAATGACCGTCCAGTGTCGTCAGAGGTCAACTTCAAAGCCCTCTGTTGTTGCAAACAGATGTGCAGCTCAGTGCCAACTTTAGTGCACTGATGGCAAAGCGACCACAGAGCAATAATAGTCGAACAATCAGAGGTGCCCTCTGTTATTTCATTGACAGTTTCAGACATCAAGGCTCCCTCTTACAAACACACAATTCTTAAGGTTTTCTGGAGTCCTTTGAGGCGAACATCCTGTATTTAGAACGAGGGGGGTGGCGGGATTCCTGGGTTGAAAAGAGGAAGTGCTCCACGTTTTGAAGTTCAAGTGGCTGACGTCCCCATCAACCATTAATCCAACGTGGTCACATCAGTCACATGATTTGCTGGACACGGGCGTTGCAGCCTTTGGTGTGGGGCAATAATAGGTCAAGAGGCTATGTGGGGGAAGTCAACAGCGTAGAGGCTATCTTTGAGAGGAATCTTCCTGCCTTTGTAGTCTCCTCTTTTGGAACAGTAGTTCCCTTTTAGGTTAGTTTGCACAAAATCACCCCCCGCCTCACAAACCAATTATATGTAAATGTAGCATTAGCAAAGAATGACAACGACTGTATGAAACAAAAGTATTTAAAAAAATATACTAATGTTGGATTAAATTACTTTTTTTTACTCTAACTTATAGACAACTACATTTTCATAATTTAAACAACATATAGAAATATCAAACACAACAGTAGAACATAAAATAATTCATAATAATAAAAGGAGATGTGGTTTGACGGAATTGTACAATTTCAAAGCAATGTGTGATTTAACTTTGCGGTCCACAGCCGAATAACGTTGGAAGTATGTGGTTTAAAGGATGCCTTAAAAATAGACACAGGCGTAAAAAGTATAAATATAGAAATATGTTTATAAGTTATCTCTGTGAGCTTTTCTGAAACATTGATTTTTTTTTTTTATCATGAAAGCTTTTGTTTTCACAGAAAATGTGAATACAAGTCCATATTTGTGATCCTCTTGATAAAGTCTTTTAAAAGTCTCTTAGTCATAGGACAGAAAACATGGAAATAAATGTTCTACAGCCTATGTTTCTGTAGGTATAACACTTCACGAGTGACTCTGTTATGTCAAATGCAAAAAAAAACATTTAAAAATCAGAGGTAAGTCTTATTCCTGTTTTGTCCTCCACCTTAATTGTTGTAGTTTTATCTGCAGGAACAGGACTGAACAGACATATTAGGGTAAATCTTGAGCACCAGATCCTTGGATTCTTCTTGATAGAGCACTGCCAGAGGACTCATCTTCTCTGGTACGCAGCAGGGCTCCGGAACTCCTGAAAGGATCCCAACGGCTCGAACTATGCTTTGGATGGTGGCGTGGTTCGAGGGCCTCACCACCTGCGGAAAGTCACAGAAGAGGCTGAGGCAATGTGGCTAATATGAAACAAATGAGGTAGGCTGAGTGGTTTTACTCTTACCTTGGGCATGGGGAATCCACATGTGCCCGAGCAGTAGTAGGCATCGAAGGCTTGTGGTGCTATGACCCATTCGCTCCAGCCGATGTCTGCAAAATCCACTCGGAGGTTCCTCCTGGAGCATCGTTGGTGCTTGGTGTCTTCCCACTGTCTTCTTCTAGCCTTACGCATAGTTTGTTCATCAAAATTCAAAATAGGAGAGTGAGAGTGAGCACTGCCTTTGTTGTGCTTCCTGCGATCCCTCCCATCATGTCTCTGCTCGTGCCTTCGACTTTCACCAACTTGTGTGCGATTATCTTTCTGTCTTTTTAAGACTGAGTCTTCAGATTTTAACCCATCAGTGGTCGTCATGGTTGATTCTTCTTCATTCCCTCTACTTTGCTGGAGTCCTTCCTCTTGGCTCTTCCTTTTCTTTTCTTGTTTTCCGGCTTTCATTTTGGGTTTGATTTCTGGATACCACGAGCTCTCCCAAAGGCCGTCCTTCCTGTATCCATCAAGCCTGTAGTCAACCTCAGGCAGCTCATTGTTATCGATAGAGTCTGGCAGAGAAGTGGCTTCCCGCCGCATGCGTCCTTTGAACTTTGGTAAGAAATTGGGTCCACGCAGAAGGTGAGGGGAAGTTGAAGGCTCTACTCCCTCTGAGAATGGGTCATATCTCTGAAGGCTCGGAGCCACACTGTTAGGCTCTGCCAAGGCTTGGTCATCTGCAAAGACTAACAGGTAGGCCATGTCTGACTCTTCTGCTTTTCTCTGGTCATGCTGTCCTAAGTCCAACTCCACTGACAGTAGGAGGTGACCCTTGTCCCGCGCCTCCTTTATGACCTGGGTCACGTCTTTCATCTGCCACACCCCTCTCCTGTGGGGGTGTAAGGTCACATTGCCTAGAAATGACCCTGTTGACCCAGAACTAACCCCTGACCTGGAGGAGACAGCGTGAAGGAGCAGGCTGACGGACGGAGATGGGTACTTGGGGGAGCGACGGCAAGATGGACTCTTGAAGCGTTTACACATCCACGCTTTTGGAGGAGGGAGCCGTCCTAGCAGGAAGTGGAATGTGGCTGAGAGGATGACCTCTGAGTCCTGAAGCGTTGTAAGGTTTAGGTGGTACACTGTGCGGAGGTCAGAGGGCACTGCAAAGACAATCCATCAATCAGCAAGCATGTCAGTGTCAACACAACATCCTACAGCAAAAACTGCCAAGTGAAGTCTCAGTCGGTATATATATATTAAAGTAATATTTACTTATATCACTGTTACAAGTTTTTTGGTTCTGTAATGTTCTCATTACATCCCCATATCCCTCTCACCAGTTTCTTTCTCTACAGTGTATCCTTTAACAGTGTTTTTCAACCACTGTTAAACCGTGAGATACAGTCTGGTGTGCCGTGAGAGATTATGTAGTTTCACCTATTTGGTTTAAAAATATTTTTGGCAAACCAGTAATTATAATCCGCAAATAATGTGCTGTTGTTGAGTGTCGGCGCTGTCTAGAGCTCGGTAGAGTAACCAAGTTATTGTCATCAATATCAGTAGGTGGCAGCCGGTAGCTCATTGCTTTGTAGACGTCGGGAACATGGTTTGTCGTGATCACATTATGCAGGTGCAGGTAAAAAGGTATCTAATGCTTAAAACAAAAATAAACAAAAGGTGAGTGTCCCTAAGAAAAGGCATTAAAGCTTAGGGATGGCTATGCAGAACGAAATTAAAACTGAACTGGCTACAAAGTAAACAAAAACAGAATGCTGGACGACAGCAAAGACTTGCAGCGTGTGGAGCAAAGACGGCGTCCACAAAGTACATCCGTA
This sequence comes from Nerophis lumbriciformis, assembly GCF_033978685.3. Taxonomy (NCBI): domain Eukaryota; kingdom Metazoa; phylum Chordata; class Actinopteri; order Syngnathiformes; family Syngnathidae; genus Nerophis; species Nerophis lumbriciformis. Next base: position 15,129,658 of record NC_084549.2, on the reverse strand, counting down.
CATGACATGACAGTCAACAATGTCCTCACAAAAAAAGATAGCAACAACTTAAATGTTCTTGATTGCTAAAACAAAGCAGGTGTGGGGAATAGCGCTCAAAGGAAGACATGAAACTGCAACAGGAAAACACCAAAAAAACTTGGCGTGATGTGACAGGTCGAGACAGTACACCTACTTTGAGACAAGAGCTACAGTGATGCATGGTTATGGTTTAAATGTATATCCAACAATTGCGACAACAACTTTTTATTGTCTACTGAGTTTCATTTTTTAATGATTTCTGCTGGTGGTGTGCCTCCGGATTTTTTCAATGAAAAAAATTTCCTTGGCTCAAAAAAGGTTAAAACACACTGCACTAACACAGTATCTTAAAGGGGAACATTATCACAATTTCAGAATGGTTTAAACCATTAAAAATCAGTTCCCAGTGGCTTATTATATTTTTCGAAGTTTTTTTCAAAATTTTACCCATCACGCAATATCCCTAAAAAAAGCTTCAAAGTGCCTGATTTTAACCATCGTTATAAACACCCGTCCATTTTCCTGTGACGTCACATAGTGAAGCCAACACAAACAAACATGGCGGAAAGAACAGCAAGCTATAGCGACATTAGCTCGGATTCAGACTCGGATTTCAGCGGCTTAAGCGATTCAACAGATTACGCATGTATTGAAACGGATGGTTGTAGTGTGGAGGCAGGTAGCGAAAACGAAATTGAAGAAGAAACTGAAGCTATTGAGCCATATCGGTTTGAACCGTATGCAAGCGAAACCGACGAAAACGACACGACAGCCAGCGACACGGGAGAAAGCGAGGACGAATTCGGCGATCGCCTTCTAACCAACGATTGGTATGTGTTTGTTTGGCATTAAAGGAAACTAACAACTATGAACTAGGTTTACAGCATATGAAATACATTTGGCAACAACATGCACTTTGAGAGTGCAGACAGCCCAATTTTCATCAATTAATATATTCTGTAGACATACCCTCATCCGCGCTCTTTTCCTGAAAGCTGATCTGTCCAGTTTTGGAGTTGATGTCAGCAGGCCAGGGAAGCTAGGGTCGATAGGGGGTTTAGCTCGCTCGTCTGCGGGAACAAACTGCCGCCATTGCTTGCCGTGCTACCGTGGTCCTTTGTCCCTGAATTGCTCACACACTCCGGCAGATTCAATGGGGGTCTGGCGGCAGATATCTTTGACTTTATCGTTGGAAATGCATCTGCTTTGAGTGTCGCAGGATATCCACACATTCTTGCCATCTCTGTCGTAACATAGCTTTCGTCGGTAAAGTGTGCGGAACAAACGTCCAATTTCTTGCCACTTTCGCATCTTTGGGCCACTGGTGCAACTTGAATCCGTCCCTGTTCGTGTTGTTACACCCTCCGACAACACACCGACGAGGCATGATGTCTCCAAGGTACGGAAAACAGTCGTAAAAACGGAAAATAACAGAGCTGGTTTGACTCGGTGTTTGAGAAAATGGCGGATTGCTTCCCGATATGACGTCACAACGTGACGTCATCGCTCCGAGAGCGAATAATAGAAAGACGTTTAATTCGCCAAAATTCACCCATTTAGAGTTCGGAAATCGGTTAAAAAAATATATGGTCTTTTTTCTGCAACATCAAGGTATATATTGACGCTTACATAGGTCTGGTGATAATGTTCCCCTTTAACTAGTTTGTTGGGGCAAATGGTAACCCAAATTAAACCTGCTTTCTGTATAGTCAACAAATTATTTTGTAAAAACATTTACAAAATTAAAACTGTTAGAAACTTTGAAACAAATCATCCTGCGACTCACATGTGTCCCTGTTTTTGGCCTAATATCGGCCAATATTTGTATTACATGTTCCACCATTTGCTATAGTTGAATTTGGACAATGTGACGGCCAACAAGTGATTTGCATCATTAGAAAATAAACATATTTTCCAAAGCAGATTTGTATTGTACCCTGCCGTAGAACTAAAATGTAACTGTACAAGGTGCTAAAGTCATGTGAGAATACAGGAAAGATTTAAGTTAAGCTGTAAAAGTGCTTCACGTGATCTAAAGTGGTGCAATTAAACACCTCTCCTTGTTAAAAATACTTTGTTACATTGTCAGGCTGAGTGGCTGGGACATGCCTGCAGAAGCTGCCCTGTAAGAGTAACCAGTCTCTGGGGGATGTGGGTGGCAGGGGTGGAGGTTCAAGCAGAGGGAACTCTCCAGATTCATGATGAACATTAACTTCCAACAGCGGACGTATTGTTCATTGTGTAAGAGTTCAGCGGAAGTATGGACTGACTCAGGAGATATACATTACCTCAGATTCAGCCTGCATATGGAAATGCTTACCTCAAGCTTCGCCCTAAGCCCTTTTATAATACAGCCTGCACCCTCAGCCCATGGAGGCACCGCGACACAATCAACTGTTTTAACAGGTCTCCCATTGTTGTGAAAACTCCCTCACATCTCTCCTTAGATTACACGCATCTATTGCAGTCAAAATACACGCCTGTTATGTTACGCCATGTGAGAAGTACATGGGATATAAATGAGTTATAAAAACAGCATCAAAAGTGCTGTGACTGAGAACCCCCCTCATCCACCACCCCACCTCATACCCCCTTGACTCCAGAACGTGGAGTCACACATGTCCCGGAGCCACAACACAAACACAGAAGCCATGACAATGACACTCTGAGGCGCCTGACTCTGGTTTAGACCAGACATGATGTCGGGCAACATGGCTGGCAGGGTATCAAAGGCAGCTGTTTCAGTGTCCCAACATCATTTAAATGCATTCTCAGACGGTTCCCAAACAATCGCACCTATTTTGGAGTGCCGGGCTGAGACATGAAGCCTCACTGAGGGTTTGTAATTGACACCAACTGGCATAAAAAATTTGGTACACAATAACAAAAAATGGATCGAACATGTTGCCTTGTTGTAGGACTACCCTGCATGCATAAAACTGAGAAATGTGGACTATTGTTGGCTTTTCGATTTATTTGCTTGAGTTCTAATTTTAGAAATAGCCATGTCTACATCATTGAAAATTGCAATCACAATACTGTCCTGTACTGTGTTGTTACAGTAGTAAATTTGAGTACATCATATTGTCAGGCTTGCCCCTGACAGTTTGGTTGTGTTTTAGTTTTTCCTCTGTGTGTGTAGTATTTCCTGTCAGCGCTCTTGTTTTGGTTCTGTTTCCTGTTTGTCTCCCTGAGTGCTGTGTCCCCTCAGCTGTGGCTGATTGGCACCTGGCCACACCTGGTGTCAATCAGCCAGCTGCTATTTATACCTGCCCTACCCTCCAGTCACTGCTGGATTATTGTCATTGTCATTGTCGCCAATACTTGTTGTCACTACTACCTGTCACGATACTTGTCGTTGTAGCGCTGTCTACTTTTGTTCACTATGCTCATGTCATAGTTCCTTCGTGTCACAGTAAGTGTTTTTGTTTCTTGTCCACAGTTAGCATTTTTGCTATTTTAGTTCATAGCCAAGTTTGTTCTCCGCCTTGTGCGCACCTTTTGTTGTTACCCTTTTGTTTGTTTTTTTGCCATAGTGTTTATTAAATCATGTTTTCTTGCTCAATGCCTGCCGTCATCTCTGCATCTTGGGGTTCGTCACCAACAAACTCTGACACATATCAATCAATACTCTGCTCTTGCATCAAAATTAATAATGCACAGTATGCTTACTGGTGACACAGTTTTAGAAATTCAAATCAATCACAACCAATGCAGTCATTTTTTATTTTTTTTTTGCAGATTTTCCCCCTGGTTGTCTATTACAGCGTTTTTCAACCATTGTTTGCCGCGGGATACAGTCTGATGTGCCGTGGGAGATTATGTCATTTCACCTGATTGGGTTAATAATATTTTTTGCAAATCAGTAATAATAATCCGCAAATGTGCTTTTGTTGAGTATCTGTGATGTCTAGTAACTCTTCCATATCAGTAGGTGGCAGCAGGTAGCTAATTGCTTTGTGGATGTCGGGAACATGGTTTGTCGTGATCACAATATGCGGGAGGCAGCGTGCAGGTAACACTTAAACCAAAAATAAACAAAAGACCAGTGCCGCTAAGAAAAAGGCATTGAAGCTTAGGGATGGCTATGCAAAACGAAACTAAAACTGAACTGGCTGCAAAGTAAACAAAAACAGAATGCTGGATGACAGCAAAAACTTACAGCGTGCGGAGCAGACGGCGTCCACAAAGTACATCCGCACATGACATGACAATCAACAACGTCACCGCAAAGAAGGATAGCGTCCGCACAACTTAAATAGTCTTGTTTGCGAAAACAAAGCCGGTGCGGGCAATAGTGAAACTAGACAGGAAATACCGACAAAACAGGAAAAGACACCAAAATAGGAGCGCAAGACAAGAACTAAAACACTACACACAGGAAAACACCAAAATAACTAAATAAGTCATGGCGTGATGTGACAGGTCGCGACAGTACACCTACTTTAAGAAAAGAGCTATAGTGATGCATGCTTGGTTATGACTTTTTATAGTCTACTGAGTTTAATTTTTTTAATGATTTCTGCTGGTGGTGTGCCTCTGGATGTTTTCAATGAAAAAAATGCGCCTTAACTCAAAAAAGGTTGAAAAACATTGCAATACAGTACTGTACTATGTTGTTACAGTACTACATATTAGTACAACATATCAATCAAAACAATAAAAAAATATTGCATGCATTAATAATGTACAGTATGCATACTGGTGACACAGTTTTAGAAATTCAAATCAATCAAAAACCAATGTAATGTTTTTTTGCAGATTTTCCCCTGGTTGCAAGATTTAGCCTACATTTTTTTGGATGTTTAACGCACCTCGGCTTGCTCTGAAGGTCCTGATCGTGTTTCCCTCTTTGATATGCCGCTCGCTCTTGCATCTCTCATACAGTTTGGACATATGCTGGAAAACCACGTCCTGATCCAGCTCCCCTGACGACGGGGACCGCAGAAAAGTTGGGTCCTGCGCCGTCCTGATTGACACGACACCCAGAAAACAGTTCAACACCAACAGGGGCAGGTGCGTGGATAACATCGCTGAAATTGTTCTTAAAATGATAGTAGTTAGGAAAGGAATTCCAGATAGCGCAAAGTTGTGGGGGGAAAGGGTTAAAAAAAATAAAAATAAGTGGACTCCTCTGGCGCGTCAGGACAAAAAATGCCGTGCGTAAAAGTTCCACGCTGTCGTCTATGTGCGCCTTTAAGTTATGTAGTCGAGCAGCTACTTTTATTTCCACTTGTGAGTGTGAGAGAGCTGCTGACGTACACTCCCGTGGGGCCAAAGAGCGCTCAGTTAAGCCCTGTGCAGCCAGCAGTGCAGGTCATGATGCTGACACCCCGCCCCTCTTTCTCTTTTTCACATGCTGATGATGATGATGTGTTCTTGCTGCAGTGTGGAGCACTCCAACACACTGATGTAGTGTCCCACAGCACACTTTGTGGCTCGTTTGTTTAGCAAGTGCTCACACAAAGCCCACTGTTATTATCTTTTTTTTAATTTGGCAATTCCACCTCAACATTTCCAGCTCTACTTTATTTCCCCCCCCCCAGTAAAAGCTCTTTGACAATCTCCCAGTCACACATCATTTAAGTTCAGTTCAGTTTCACTTTATGCCAGTGACGTGCATGAAAAGAAAAAAAAAAAATTAAATTGTTATATGTATCCAGTGATTATACTATAAAGTTATTTTCCATTTAACTTCACCAGTTTTAGATTATTTTTATTTAAAATCGCTGAATTTCCACATTTGCCGTTCAAATACTGAGAAGAGACGGTGCGGTGAACAGCAGCCGGTTGAGGCACGTCACTCAGTGCCTCAACATGGATTCCGGACTCGGCTAACTGCTGGCCTGCTGTGCAGTGAGACCGTATTGCTATATGAATTATATTATACATTTCCATAGTTTAGTTAGCTGAGGTATATAATGTACAGTGTATTTTGTCAACAACTGTATGTGTGTAAAGTATTTCTTGTGCTGAGCGATCATAAAACGGCTGCAAAAGACGCACTGGCTGAGGCTCCAGTAACCCCGCCTCCTGCACCCCCGCCGTAGAATTGTTATATCAACTAAAGCCCACACTTAAACTTTCCACGTGCAAGATTGAATCTATTTAAAAAAGTTATTTCATAAGAAGCCAAAAAGTGCAAAAACAATAATGTTCGTGTTGGAGGAGTTGTGAATGACTGCAGGGCCACAACATTAGGTACACCTGCAGACTGCAGGTGTACCTAATTCACAACTCCTCCAACACGAACATTATTATGTTTGCACTTTTTGGCTTCTTATTAAATAACTTTTGTAACCTATTTTTATGGGCTTTCCTCTTTGTGATGTTAAGTTCCTGTTATGCGCTGTTATACAGTATATGCCTTGAGCTCTTATTTTGAAGGCGCCAAGAGCGGAAGTGATGACATGTTGTAGTGGAGCGGAGGTTTTTGAAAGAAGGTAAATAAAGTGGTCCTCGTGTAACTGGAGCCCCCGTGTTTGTTATTTTGTAGTTTCACACATTATAGGCGACATTTATAAACCCTCGGTTACACTTTTTTTTAAATAGATTCAATCTTGCACGTGGAAAGTTTAAGTGAGGTCTTTAGTTGTGGACTTCATTTATAAGTAAAGATAAGACCATAATAACGTTTTTTTTTTTATTAAATGTGCTTTTTTGTGTGCTACAGTTTGTATGTGTAAAGTTAAAGTTAAGTTAAAGTACCAATGATTGTCACACACACACTAGGTGTAATGAAATTTGTCCTCTGCATTTGACCCATCCCTTTGTTCACCCCCTGGGAGGTGAGGGGAGCAGTGGGCAGCAGCGGCGCCGCGCCCGGGAATCATTTTTGGTGATTTAACCCCCAATTCCAACCCTTGATGCTGAGTGCCAAGCAGGGAAGAATACTGGTATGAGCTTTTAAACATAACCCGCTAACTGCTGCCAATCAAATGGTGAATAAGATACTCTTTAGGGTTCATATGTTTGTAAATCTGACTGTGATGAAGTCAGTGCCTCACCAGCCATCAACCTCACCGCACGTCACTGCTTTATGCATACAATACAATGTAAGGCAGGGGTGTCAAACTCAAATACAGAGTGGGCCAAAATTTAAAACTGAACAAAGCCGCGGGCCAAGGTTAAAAAAAAGTTAAAGTTAAAGTACCAATGATTGTCACACACACACTAGGTGTGGCGAGATTATTGAACAAATTAACCTTTTAATAGGGACTCAAACAAGTTTTGCATTGAATATTGAACAAGCAAGGCTTATATAACTTTATAGTGACATGCAAAATCGAGTTATAAATAATAATAATAATTAAAAAATATCAATGGCATATCAAATACAATTTAAATACAAATTGAATGCCTTTAATCTATTTGCAGCCTTATGATGTAAATATCAAAATAAACTTTTACCACAGGCTAATAATACATTTGAAAATAAATTAACAATAATGAATGAATCAAACATTCAAGCCTTGAAGTAGCAAGAGAAAGTGAATGAATAAAACGTTAATTATTGCTCAGTTTGCTACACTGATTTGCTTTAACACTGAATATGGAACAAGCAACGCTTATACAACTTAATAGTGCAAAATCAACTTTCAAAAAACACGACAAAATTTAACTAACATTTTTTAGTTTTGCAGCCTTCTGAGGTACATATCAACATTAACTTGGTGGGCGGGAGCGGGGTTTGGTGGTAGTGGGGGTGTATATTGTAGCGTCCCGGAAGAGTTAGTGCTGCAGGGGGTTAAATAAATGATAAATGGGTTATACTTGTATAGCGCTTTTCTACCTTCAAGGTACTCAAAGCGCTTTGACACTATTTCCACATTTACCCATTCACACACTGATGGCGGGAGCTGCCATGCAAGGCGCTAACCAGCAGCCATCAGGAGCAAGGGGTGAAGTGTCTTGCCCAAGGACACAACGGACATGACTAGGATGGTAGAAGGTGGGGATAGAACCCGAGTAACCAGCAACCCTCCGATTGCTGGCCAGCCACTCTACCAACTTCGCTACACCGTCTCTTCTGGGTATTTGTTCTGTTGTGTTACGGTGCAGATGTTCTCCCGAAATGTGTTTGTCATTCTTGTTAGGTTTGGGTTCACAGTGTGGCGCATATTTGTAACAGTGTTGAAGTTGTTTATACGGCCACCCTCAGTGTGACCTGTATGGCTGTTGATCAAGTATGAATTGCATTCACTTGTGTGTTTAAAAGCCGCATATAGTATGTGACTGGGCCGGCACGCTGTTTGTATGGAGGAAAAGCGGACGTGACGACAGGTTGTAGAGGACGTTGAAGGCAGTGCCTTTAAAGCACGCCCCCAATAATGTTGTCCGGGTGGAAATCGGGAGAAATTCGGGAGAATGGTTGCCCCGGGAGGGGCACTGCAATTCGGGAGTCTCTCGGGAAAATCGGGAGGGTTGGCAAGTATGAGTATTAGCGGTGAATGCGGTGTTACAGCGGCACCGCCGCTGTATAATACCGACGGGCCAGCTCTAATGTTAATTTGATATTGCCTCAAGGGCCAAATGAAATTATACGGCAGGCCAAATTTGGCCCGCGGGCCAGAGTTTGACACTTATGATGTAAGGCATCACATACAGTCGTGGTCAAAAGTTTACATACACTTGTAAAGAACATAATGTCATGGCTGTCTTGAGTTTCCAATCATTTCTACAACTCTTATTTTTGTGTGATAGAGTGATTGGAGCACATACTTGTTGGTCACAAAAAACAATCATGAAGTTTGGTTCTTTTATGAATTTATTATGGGTCTACTGAAAATGTGACCAAAACATACAGCAATGTTAATATTTGGTTACATGTCCATTGGCAAGTTTTACTCCAATAAGGCTCTTTTGGTAGCCATCCTTAAGCTTCTGGGAAGCTTCTGGTTGAATTTTTGACCACTCCTCTTGACAAAATTGGTGCAGTTCAGCTACCGTATTTTTCGGACTATAAGTCGCAGTTTTTTTCATAGTTTGGACGGGGGTGCGACTTATACTCAGGAGCGACTTATGTGTGAAATTATTAAGACATTACTGTAAAATATCAAATAATATTATTTAGCTCATTCACGTAAGAGACTAGACGTATAAGATTTCATGGGATTTAGCGATTAGGAGTGACAGATAGTTTGGTAAACGTATAGCATGTTCTATATGTTATAGTTATTTGAATGACTCTTACCATAATATGTTACGTTAACATACCAGGCACGTTCTCAGTTGGTTATTTATGCCTCATATAACGTACACTTATTCAGCCTGTTGTTCACTATTCTTTATTTATTTTAAATTGCCTTTCAAATGTCTATTCTTGGTGTTGGGTTTTATCAAATACATTTCCCCCAAAAAGTGCGACTTATATATGTTTTTTTCCTTCTTTATTATGCATTTTCGGCCGGTGCAACTTATACTCCGGAGCGACTTATTCTCCAAAAAATACGGTAAATGTGTTGGTTTTCTGACATGGACTTGTTTCTTCAGCATTGTCCACACATTTAAGTCAGGATTGTAAATAATCAAATGTAAATAATCAAATGTATATACTTGTTCTTATGCTTTCTGAACTCACTATGTTCTCTGCTCACTGTACATATCCTACCAAGTCAGACCTACACTGTTTCAATGACCATTTCTCTGATGATGCAATTGTTGATGACTGAAGTGCTGATATCAACCTGAACAGTGAATAAATAAATAATAAATAAATAATATACCATAGTAAGTAAACAAATATTAAATACATACATAATCTTTATCTAAAAAATATTTAAAAAACATTAGGATAGAAACACCGACAATAATAATCAGAATAACCACCAAGGGGCTATTGTTAGTATTAGTTATTTGCTGTGGTTTATTGTGAAATTGTCACACTGTGGTGAGGGAAGTCCTGTTTTGGGGCTGTCTGGCGAACTTCTTGTTTTATGTTGAAAGTCTAATCCTCCTCTCGTTTCAGGCCACTTGACTTTCCTCCTGTCTGATGTATTTCCTGATTGCATGATCGTGCCCACCTGTGTCACCCTCCCTCATGTGTATATAGTCCTCGTCTTCCGCTGTCTTGTTGCCGGAGTATTTCGTCCGATCGTGTACCTCCAGCTGTCTTCCCCAAGTCGTTAAGTATTGCCTTGCTTTATCATTTGATTTCTTTGTACCCTCTGAAGAAGAGTGATTATTTATTTGCTAAAGTTTTTTTTGATCAGTTTTTTTGAGCTAGTTTCATAGTGCTCTGTCTTCTTTTTTCCTTCCTTTAATTTGTAGTTTTCTTAGCCCTTTATAGTGTAGTTCTGTTTATAGCTTTTTGTCTCCTTTACGTGAGCGATTTTCTTTTGGTGCAGTTAATCGTAGATTGTTTTTTGACTATTAGCATATTTGCCAACCTTGAGACCTCCGATTTCGGGAGGTGGGGGGCGTGGTTGGGGGCGTGGTTAAGAGGAGAGGAGTATATTGACAGCTAGAATATATATATATATATATATATATATATATATATATATATATATATATCTACATCCTGAAAATATGCAAACAAAACTGTGTTTAGATAATTGATACTTCAAACTTGCATAAATAAATCTTAAGGAATATAACATAACTTGGCTTCTGAGAGCTTCAAAATGTAATAGATAAACAAACAATTATTTTAATAATTAAATATGGTCATTTTAAATGAATTATTATGATCATTTAAAATTAATTATTTCAAATATGTTTATTTTAATGTATAATTCTATGGCTGGATGTAATAAGGAGTCAGAAAAAATACAAATAAAAATACAATTAATTTTGATGTTTTTAGCAAAATATAGTAAACATTTATTTAGTTTTATTTTTTTAAATTAATAAATATATTTATTTTTAGGTAAGATAAACATAATAATACAATTTATCTCTAGTCTGGATGATTTAGTTCTTGTCACCCTGTTGTCCTCCCTAGTGAAAAAAGGCTGTCCTCACTCAGGTCCGCATGGAGCTGGAGGGGGCGTGGCCTGCAGCTCCAGCTGAAAATCGGGAGAATATTTGTCCCAGGAGGTTTTCGGGAGAGGCGCTGAATTTCGGGCGTCTCCCGGAAAATTCGGGAGGGTTGGCAAGTATGCTATTAGATCCATGTAGATTTTGCTATCGTCTTTTTTTCCTCCCTCCGGGAGTGATTTTCTGTTCGTTTTTCGCCTTGGGCTACGTTACCTTTTTACTCTCGTGCAGTGGTTCTTAACCTTGTTGGAGGTACCGAACCCCACCAGTTTCATATGCGCATTCACCGAACCCTTCTTTAGTGAAAAATAAAATGTTTTTTCTTAATTCAATCTTAATTTATAAATATTAATCATGGGATGATTAATCCATCCATCCATTTTCTACCGCTTATTCCCTTTGGGGTCGCGGGGGACGCTGGAGCCTATCTCAGCTACAATCGGGCGGAAGGCGGGGTACACCCTGGACAAGTCGCCACCTCATCGCATATTATATTAAATAAATACAAATAAAGATATATTTTACAAACAGAAAGTTAAAGGAATGTACACATGATCCCATGTTTACATCTCATTGTGCAACATGTGAATGTTTTAGTGGGAACTAAATGCGATATCTGAAAGGGGTACAGATTATTTCCAAAGCAGGATCCCCACCCAGACATACAATACTAGTACACATCTCCTGAAAAACATTATTTTTTGTTATTGTCATTGTAAGTGCTAAAACACTTATATTAGAAAATAATCTCATGGAAATGACTGCTGTCATTTGATTAAAAATAATAAAAGATTGAACTTGTTATTTAGTCAGGTTTGGGACAGGTGCTGCGGGTGTGGCCATAGTGTATGTGCACGTCTGACGTCGCTCACATGTGATCCACCGAATGCTCAAGGAGTTTGTGTTTGCTCACGCATATGGAAAATTAGAGGGAACATTTTTTGGGGGTATTCATTATATGCCGATAGGGAGAATTGTTTATTTACACGATGAGTCGGGTGTGTCTCGACCTCCGCGGTGGAGGCTCCGCCGAACCCCTGAGGTCGACTCACCGAACCCCTAGGGTTCGATCGAACCCAGGTTAAGAACCAGTGCTCTAGTGTGTCAAGTCTAGAGTTTATAGCCATTTGTTTATTCACTCTATCTGAAGAGAGTTCTCAGAAACGATTGAATAAAAGCCTGCGTCAATCATTTCCTATTTCCAACTGAGTCCTCATTCTTGCCAAGGCCTAACAGAAATATTGCGGTGGGATTAGACTCCTACTGTCTTGTTACGGGGTCTACGCATGGTGATGCGTGGATTGTTCTCCCAACGATGCAGCAGAAACTCTGGCGACAGCGTGCAGGTAGGAGAATGCTTTATTCTTCATAAATCAAGCAGAACACAAACATACAGAAAAGCGTGCCGATAGCCTGGGAAGCTATGGCGAAACTTGGCACAAAGAAATTAAGAATCATCACGTGTTGCGTAATGCAAACAAAACAGCCAGCCCGTGTGTGGCGAAAGGCATGACTAAAATAACTCTGATTAGTGCCCAGGAACAGGTGAGCATCCCGAACACTAATCAGAGGCAGGTGACACTAATCAGCACCCATGACAACTGAGGCTATGTCTACACTAAGTCGTTTAACCCCTTAAACAAATAATTATTTAGCCTAAGCTCCGTTTCAGCCACACTAAACCAGCGTTTAAGGTCCCCCTCCTCGGACAACATTTCACACGGGTAAGTGCGCCGTGTAGTTCTTGAATCTCCGGCTCTTAGCTTTGTATGGACTCTTTGATCGTTTACAAACTGAGTTCGGAGAGGAAGTGACGCCAGAAAAACCGCGCCCAACACAGGATGTGACGTCAGAAAGAACGTGCCACAGCCAGCTTCATAATAAAGCGGTTTCATAACTCAGAGCTAACCACTGGAAATATGGAGAGGAGTCATCCAGACATGCCCGTGTTTATCCTTCTTCTACATGTACAGACGCTTGTGGAAATCACACATGAATACCTTTAAGAGAAAGCAATTGCAGCTATTTGGGATACAACACTTCTCAGATGGCAAGAGAACTTTCGAAAATCCAGGTCTGCTGTGATTCTACTTACTGAAAAACTTCGTCCATTTGTCGAAGGAGAGTCAACGAGAATGCAGACTACCGTGGATGTGATTAAAAAAAAAAAGGTGGCGTGTGCTTTGTATTACCTGGCCGTCGAGGGAAGACTACGGAAAACGGCGAATGCTTTTGGACTGGCAAAGCAGACTGTATCAGTTATTGTCCGCCATGTATGTCGCGGACTCAACGTCTAGGTCCAAAGTATATAAAGTCAACAAAAACGAATGGACAATGAAGGTGAAGGCAAAAGTGAGGAGTGTCCTGACCAGACATCTCGATTCCTAGTTTGATTGTTGTCAAATGTTATTTGTCACATTGTTTACGTGTCTAATAAAGATTTGATTAATTTATGATGGCTCAGGTGTGATTCACTACAATAGGGCCCCACAGCACACTGGATTCCAGTTACCGTATTTTCCGCACTATAAGGCGCAGCTAAAAACCTCCTATTTCCTCAAAAGCTGACAGTGCGCCTTATAATCCGGTGCGCCTTATGTGTTTTATGTTGCACGATTGCACCAACAAAAATTCCTAGTTTGTGAACCCGTTCTCAAACAATGGCAATAAAAACTATTCTGATTCCGATTCTGATTGTGATTCTGAATATTGAGCCACAACAGGTCTCGCAACTACGGTAACTACGCCGACTTCTTTTTCCCCCTTCTACGGCTGCTTACCGTAGAAGAAGAACTTCTTCTTCTACGGGGGAAAATGAAGTCCCGTAGTTGCGAGACCTACCGTATTTTTCGGAGTATAAGTCGCACCGGATTATAAGTCGCACCTGCCGAAAATGCATAATAAAGAAGGAAAAAAACATATATAAATTGCACTGGAGCCCGGCCAAACTATGAAAAAAAACTGCGACTTATAGTCCGAAAAATACGGTAAACTTTATGTAAAGACCCAAAAATGGCTCCTATTAAGAGACACGCTGACGACGCAGAGTTTAAACTCAAGGCGATCAGCCACGCAGTAGAACATGGGAATACAGCAGCAGCGAGAGAATTTAACATTAACGAATCAATGGTGCGGAAGTGGAGGAAGCAACATCATGACCTGCGCCAAAGTAAAGAAGACTAAACAGAGTTTCCGAGGGAACAAAGCGAGATGGCTACAGTTGGAGGACAAACTGGAACTGGGTTGTTGAACAGAGAGCAGCAAGTAGAAGTGTCAGAACAATCACTATTTGTTTTGTTGACATTCCCTTTAGCGCAGCTCCATCTAGTGGATGCATAACGTAGCGTCTACTCTATGCGCCTTATAATGCGGTGCGCCTTATATATGAACAAAGTTTTAAAATAGGCCATTCATTGAAGGTGCGCCTTATAATGCGGTGCACCTTATCTATGAACAAAGTTTTAAAATAGGCCATTCATTGGAGGTGCGCCTTATAATGCGGTGCGCCTTATATGAACAAAGTTTTAAAATAGGCCTTTCATTGAAGGTGAGCCTTATAATGCGGTGCGCCTTATCTATGAACAACGTTTTAAAATAGGCCATTCATTGAAGGTGCGCCTTATATTGCGGTGCGCCTTATATATGAACAATGTTTTA
>NC_084549.2:15072500-15110000 GCF_033978685.3 Nerophis lumbriciformis | reverse complement strand
ATGAGGTGGCGACTTGTCCAGGGTGTACACCGCCTTCCGCCCGATTGTAGCTGAGATAGGCTCCAGCGCCCCCCGCGACCCCAAAGGGAATAAGCGGTAGAAAATGGATGGATGGATGGATATATGAAATACTTGACTTGGTGAATTCTAGTTGTAAATATACTCCTCCCCTCTTAACCACGCCCCCAATCACGCCCCCTCCCCACCCCCGACTACGTCCCCTCCCCCCTCCCACCACCTCCCGAAATCGGAGGTCTCAAGGTTGGCAAGTATGGCATAGGGGGTGTAACCTACATTTGTATCCATCCATTTCGATCGACAAAATATAAAAATACGTTTTATTCTTACATTACCAAATTCTCCAAAACAACTGTTATAATCAAATAAACTAACTAGATAAAATAAAATAAATACAAATTAAATAGCCGTTATGTATTGACATTTTGTCTTAAATCCAGAGGAAGCCAGGGCAAAGGCATGAAAGAGCCACGGGTTGCAGACCCTTGGGCTAGACCCCTTAGTTCCCCTAATTATGAGTTTGTCTTCTTACCAAAGACATTTTTGGCAATTATATTCTTTTGATCTCCGTGAGAACTGTTTGGGGAAGGCCCCATAACAATGTCTATAAAGGCATGCCTGGATGAGACCTCAAGCCCATCAAAAACCTTTGGGAGTCATCAGGCCCTCTTTTAGGTGTCAACTTCAACACACCAACACCTTGTACGGAGTCTTCCCAAAAGAATGAGAGCTGTCACAGCTGCAAGCCAACTCCATATTTTCTCCCCTTTTTAGTACAGGATTGCTGATGTAATAATACAGCACCAGACGTGAGGCTTAGACAGAACGTAATCCTTCATTTTGGTGATGACATGCTGGACCACTAAATCCAGGATTCACGGGATGTGAGCACTTGCTGCTGATTGGTGCAACAATTCAGCAGTGAATTTGTATCCAACCTCTCAAAACTGTTTCTAGACCGTGGTGTGTTACAGCTTGTTTAACAAGGAGGTCTCCTTGTCGGGCCGTCCAAGTCAAACAGGACTTGGTTTCTGCTCTCTGCGGGGGGATAGAGGAGAGTGAGGAATGAACAGGGCAGCATGTGGTTCTGGAATGACTCCTGCTTTAACACCTGAGTATTGCAACGTTTGAGACATGTCTAGAGGTCAGCATCCATGTTTGTTTGTGGGCTCGCAGGATTTGGATCAGGTCAGAAAAAAGAGCCATCTTTTCGTCACTAACATTTTGTCCAAACAGACTAATGCAGTCTAAATACCGGGATGTACTCACTTGGCGATGTCATGAAGCTCATAAAAATAAAGAGGTGGTAGTTTGAGCTAAATGCTGGCATGTGGTGTATCCTCCAGGATGTTTTTTTTCAACTGTTTACCCAAGAAATAGTTTATAGGCTGACAGAACAACAGGTCACGCTCTAACACACACAAGAGGTTCTTCTGGACTGAAAGCACCAATGTTTAGTTTAAAAGGCTGTTTAAAGACATCAAGAGTCCTCTTATTCCAGGGGTCGGCAACCCGCGGCTCTTGAGCGCCGCCCTAGTGGCTCTCTGGAACTTTTTAAAAAATGTATGAAAAATAGAAAAAGATGAGGGGGGAAAAATATATTTTTTGTTTTAATATGGTTTCTGTAGGAGGACAACCATAACACAAACCTCCCTAATTGTTATAAAGCACACTGTTTATATTAAACATGCTTCACTGATTCGAGTATTTGGCAAGCACCGTAGTGAACTCACCGTAGTTTGTTTACATGTATAACTTTCTCCGACTTTCTAGGACGTGTTTTATGCCACTTCTTTTTCTGTCTCATTTTGTCCACCAACCTTTAAACGTTGTGCACAAAGGTGAGTTTTGTTGATGTTATTGACTTGTGTGGAGTGCTAATCAGACATATTTGGTCACTGCATGACTACAAGCTAATCGACGCTAACATGCTATTTAGGCTAGCTATATGTACATATTGCATCATTATGCCTCATTTGTAGCTATATTTGAGCTCATTTAGTTTCCTTTAAGTCCTCTTAATTCAATTTATATCTCATGACGCACTGTCTGTATGAAATATGGCTTTTAATTTTTTGCGGCTCCAGACAAATTTGTTTTTGTATTTTTGGTCCAATATGGCTCTTTCAACATTTTGGGTTGCCGACCCCTGTCTTATTCAGACGAAAACAATATTTAATTAAAGACGAAAATGTTCTCCTTCCTATCTTTTCATCTTTTTAAAAAGGTTGAACAGTTTGAATTTTTTTTTCTTTTTTGGTGTGCCTTCTTTACAGTGTTGATACATTTACAGAAAACAAAGTGCCAGACAAAATCCCAAGTAGTCACTGATTTGTTTTTTCAAAAAACTTCACCACACACATTTTGGGGGTAAAACATCTTCAAAAGATGCACTGCAAAAAGTCAGTGTTCAAAAACAAGAAGAAAAAAAATACAAAAATTAGGGGCATTTTACTTGAACTAAGCAAAATTATCTGCCAATAGAACAAGAAAATTAGGCTTGTCAAGACTTTCCAAAACAAGTAAAATGAGCTACCCTCAATGAACCCAAAAATTCCATAAAATAAGTATTTTCTCACTAATAACAAGTGCACTTTTCTCATACTTGCCAACCCTCCCAGATTTTCCGGGAGACTCCCGAAATTCAGCGCCTCTCCCGAAAACCTCCCGGGACAAATTTTCTCCCGAAATTCAGGCGGAGCTGGAAGCCACGCCCCCTCCAGCTCCATGCGGACCTGGGTGACGTGTCGACAACCTGTATTCACGTCCGCTTTCCCACAATATAAACAGCATGCCTGCCCAAACACGCTATAATTGTAGAATGATCGAGGGCGAGTTCTTGGTTTCTTATGTTGGTTTATTGTTAGGCAGTTTCATTAACGTCCTCCCAGCGCGGTAACAACACACAACAACAGCAGTCATGTTTTATTCTACCGTAAAGCAGTTTGTCTGCCGTAAACAGCAATGTTGTTGTAATATATTGAGTTGGAGGCAATAACCAGGCGAGGTGATTAAGTACGTCTCTTTACTGTAGACTTCAGAACAGAATTACACACTTCACGTCAGGTGCGCAACACCACGTAAATCGTTGGCCAACCAAAAAGTAACCCCAGTACGCTATAGCCAACATTCACCAGGAGATGGCAACAGACAAACATAGATCACTCTATTACATTACTCCCCTTTTAGAAATGTAGAAGTTACTGAAAATAAATAAACAACCCAACCAAAAAATGCAGCAGCTCAATTAAAAAACTGTACTTAAGCCACATTTTTTTTTTTTTTTAGTACTGAACTCTTAACCCTCATTTGTAAACAATAACATGCTTATTATACAAACAGTATTTGTACACCTTTAACACAGATTTTTATACTGTCTTCAGAGATTCAGTTTTTTTGGTGGTACTCGAAACCTTTCTGGGTACCTGCGAAAGGGTGTTCAGCATGGTTAGAAAAATAGTGACATAGAATAGAACAAGGATGGGCAATTCAACCCTTAACTCTACAATTAATAGATGAGTGTTATGTGTGTGTATATGTGTAAATAAATGAACACTGAAATTCAAGTATTTCTTTTATATATATATATATATATATATATATATATATATATATATATATACTGTATATATATATATATATATATATATATATATATATATATATAATACAATAAATATATATATAGCTAGAATTCACTGAAAGTCAAGTATTTCTTATACATATATATATATATATATATATATATATATATATATATATATATAAAAATATATGAAATACTTGACTTGGTGAATTCTAACTGTAAATATACTCCTCCCCTCTTAGCCATGCCCCCGCCCCACCCCGACCTCGCCCTCGCCCCACCCCGACCACGTCCCCCACCCCCCACCTCCCGAAATCGGAGGTCTCAAGGTTGGCAAGTATGACTTTTCTTGGCAGAAAAAACAAATATGAAACCTTTTTTCTCAATATGTTGAAAGATATTCTTAAATGAAGTAAATGCTAGTGCCATTATCTTGACATAATGATATGCGCTCGGCATTACATTTCTTGAAACCAGCAAACTTACACTAAAAACTAATTTATTTTTCTTAATGGAAAGGGAACAAGGCAACCGCTTGTTACTCTTGGGGTCTCCTAGCCGCTCAGGCAAATCATATTGTCTAAAAATGCATTTTTCCATCGTCATGTTATTGATGTCATATTGTCATCACAATGTACCTTTTTGGCTTGTTTTAACTGATGAGTTTGAAAAATAGAAGCAAGGGTGTTCACTGTTGAAATTGCATCTTGTTGATTATTGTTTCACTATTGAACCATAAGTCAAACTCTTGAATTAATGAACTGCCAAACAACAGAGTTCTGAGAGTACACTGCATTCTGGAAGAAGATAGTAGGTGATTAACATATTTTGTTGTCTTTAAGTGAGGCTCGTGCTGTCGTTCATATAGTTCACTTTCCTGCTGCCATCATGGGAATGATTCTTACTCAGTGCACTTTTCATAATCACTGTGTGACTGACTGGCAATCAGTCACGTAGTCCACTAGTCAGGCTTTTGATAAGCGGGTTAAATCACAATGAGTGGGTAGATGATCAGTGGTTGACTGCAAACCTTTGCAAACCTTTTTAGTGGATCCTATAAATGTGTGAGTTCTTTACCTGTCTTATGGCTTTAGTCTAGCTTTTTTTCTGAGATGGAGAAAGGTAGTTAAAGGGGTCATATTATGATTTTTTTCTACATTCAAAACATTTCCTTGTGGTCTTCTTCAATGTTTTACAACCACACTAGTGTGCGGTGAGATACAGTCTGGTGTGCCATGGGAGATTATCTAATTTCACCTATTTGGGTTAAAAATATTTTTTGCAAACCGGTAATTATACTCTGCAAATGATGTGTTGTTGTTGAGTGTCGGTGCTGTCCAGAGCTCGGCAGAGTAACCGTGTAATACTCTTCCATATCAGTAGGTGGCAGCCGGTAGCTAATTGCTTTGTAGATGTCGGAAACAGCGGGAGGCAGCGTGCAGGTAAAAAGGTGTCTAATGCTTTAACCAAAAATAAGCAAAAGGTGAGTGCCCCTAAGAAAAGGCATTGAAGCTAGAAAGGCTATGCAGAATGAAAAACTAAAACTGAACTGGCTACAAAGTAAATAAAACAGAATGCTGGACGACAGCAAAGACTTACTGTCAACTAGGGCTGCAACAACTAATCGATTATAAAAATAGTTGGCGATTAATTTAGTCATCGATTCGTTGAATCTATTCTATGCGCATGCGCAGAGGCTACTTTTAAAATTGTTTTATTGTTTTATTTTTTAGAAACCTTTTATTTATAAACTGCAACATTCATAAACAGCTGAGAAACAATAATCAAAATAAGTATGGTGCCAGTATGCTGTTTTTTTTCCAATAAAATACTGGAAAGGATAGAAATGTAGTTTGTCTATTTTATCCGATTATTAATCGGTTAATCGAAGTAATATCGATTATCAAATTAGTTGTTAGTAGCAGCCCTACTGTCAACTATCAACAATGTCCCCACAAAGAAGGATAAAAACAACTGAAATATTCTTGATTGCTAAAACAAAGTAGATGCGGGAAATATCGCTCAAAGGAAGATTGCTACAAGAAAATACCAAAAAAAAGAGAAAAAGACACCAAAATAGGAGCGCAAGACAAGAACTAAAACACTACACGCAGGAAAACAGCAGTAAAGACAGCAGTAGAGACAAGAGCTGTATTGATGCATGGTTGGTTATGGTTTAAAGTCATATCCAACAATTGCGACAACGACTTTTTACTGTCAACTGAGTCTCCTTTTTTAATGTTTTCTGCTGGTGGTGTGCCTCCGGATTTTTTCAACGCAAAAAATGTGCCTTGGCTCAAAAAAGATTGAAAAACACTGGTCTACATAACATGTAATGGTGGTACTTTGGTCAAAATTTTGCATTGATTTTGTTCTACAAGCCGCTTTTTGACTTTCTCTACATAATCCGCAGTTCTGTGGGTGGTCTTATTTATGTGGTCAAGTCCTCGTCCAAGCCAAGCCCCCTTCAAATGAATTTCCACCCTGTCCACCATATACGGTTGTAGCTTTTAGGGCTTCCATTTCCAGTCTACGAACAGATATACCGTAAGTTAAAACATTACGCAACTTTGTGTATTATGAATGGTAACAGCGGAGGATTTTAGCATGCATGTGCATATATGAGCCAGTCTTCCCCCCCAAAAGAGGATAGAAGGAACTTATTGACTACAACTTTGGGCTGCAACTGAATAAAAATATCGGACTCGCACAAAGCTATTCGGGTAAACCTTTACTGTATAGCTATGAGCGGACGGAGCTAAGGCACAATACGTCAGTAAAGTCTCAAATTCCAAATGGCTTGTTTGGAGCATGGTTTGAAGAAGGCAAGATTGTTCTATTAATATCACCGCCCTGCCTTCATAGTTAAAATTTTAATTTTCGGGACTTAAAATCCAAAATTCACAAAAAAAACTTTACCAACAGGTAAGAAAAGTTATTTTTGCATAATAGGACCCCTTAAAAATTAAGCATGTGCCATTATCTAGATTTAGGTAATTTAGTTTTAGTGAATAATTGTAATTTCATAAATAATTTAAGAATGACAATCAATCAATTAATGTTTATTCATATAGCCTTAAATAACAAGTGTCTCAAAGGGCTGCACAAGCCACAACGACATCCACGGTACAGAACCCACATAAGGACAAGGGAAAAACTCACCCCAGTGGGACGTCAATGTGAATGACTATGAGAAACCTTGGAGAGGACCGCATATGTGGGTAATCCCCCCCCAACCCAGGGGAGACCGAAAGCAATGGATGTCGAGTGGGTCTGACATAATATTGTGAAAGTCCAGTCCATAGTGGATCTATTAGTGAGAGTCCAGTCCATAGTGGATCTAACATTATAGTGAGAGTCCAGTCCATAGTGGATCTAACATAATAGTGAGAGTCCAGTCCATAGTGGATCTAACATAATAGTGTGAGAGTCCAGTCCATAGTGGATCTAACATAATAATGAGGGTCCAGTCTATAGTGGATGTAACATAATAGTGAGAATCCAGTCCATAGTGGATCTAACATATTAGTGAGAGTCCAGTCCATAGTGGATCTAACATAATAGTGAGAGTCCAGTCCATAGTGGATCTAACATAATAGTGAGAGTCCAGTACATAGTGGATCTAGCATAATAATGAGAGTCCAGTACATAGTGGATCTAACATAATAGTGAGAGTCCAGTCCATAGTGGATCTAACATAATAGTGTGAGAGTCCAGTCCATAGTGGATCTAACATAATAATGAGGGTCCAGTCTATAGTGGATGTAACATAATAGTGAGACTCCAGTCCATAGTGGATCTAACATATTAGTGAGAGTCCAGTCCATAGTGGATCTAACATAATAGTGAGAGTCCAGTACATAGTGGATCTAACATAATAGTGAGAGTCCAGTCCATAGTGGATCTAACATAATAGTGTGAGAGTCCAGTCCATAGTGGATCTAACATAATAATGAGGGTCCAGTCTATAGTGGATGTAACATAATAGTGAGAGTCCAGTCCATAGTGGATCTAACATATTAGTGAGAGTCCAGTCCATAGTGGATCTAACATAATAGTGAGAGTCCAGTCATGTTTGAAAAGGAGTAGGAAGAAGCAGAGCTTATTTAATCCGACCTATTTTCCTTTACATAGCAGTTGCTAAAACTTTTGTTCACTTCCTGTTCTCAATGTTATTCACAGTATACTCCATAACTGATAACATTAAAAATAAATAAATAAATACTAATTAGTGAAGTAAGTTGTATTTCATATGGTGAGATAAATACAATTAATCCATCCATCCATTTTCTACCGCTTGTCCCTTTTGGGGTCGCGGGGGGGTGCTGGAGCCTATCTCAGCTGCATTCGGGCGGAAGGCGGTGTACACCCTGGACAAGTCGCCACCTCATCACAGGGCCAAGACAGATAGACAGACAACATTCACACTCACATTCACACACTAGGGACCATTTAGTGTTGCCAATCAACCTATCCCAAGATTATCTAGAGAATTAATGGACGGATGAAATAAATAAATGTGGTTGCAGAAACTACTTTTTTTCCACGCCTTTCATTGTAAGTGATACGTTGGCCTACTATTAAGTTTATAGCAGTGGTTCTTAACCTGGGTTCGATCGAACCCTAGGGGTTCGGTGAGTCGGCCTCAGGGGTTCGGCGGAGGTCAAGACACACCCGACTCATCGTGTAAATAAAAACTTCTCCCTATCGGCGTATTATGGATACCACCAAACAATGTCCCCTGTAATTTTCCATATGCGTGAGCAAACGCAAAAACTCCTTGAGCATTCAGTGTGTGAATGCTCAAGGAGCGACGTCAGACGTGCACATGCACCGTGGCCTTACCAGCAGCACACCCGTCACAAACCTGACTAAATAACAAGTTAAATGTTTTATTATAATAATCAAATGACAGCAGTCATTTCCATGAGATTATTTTCTAATATAAGTATTTTGGCCCAATTATAATGCCAATAACACAAAATATTGTTTTTCATGAGCTGTGTACTAGTATTGTATGTCTGGGTGAGGATCCTGCTTTGGAAATAATTTGTACCCCTTTCAGATATCGCATTTAATTCCCACTAAAACATTCACATGTTGCACAATGAGATGTAAACATGGGATCATGTGTACATTCCTGTAACTTTATGTTTGTAAAATATGTATTTATTAGTATTTCTTTAATATAATAATATAATTTCATGGTTAATATTTATAAATTAGGATCAAATTAAGAAAAAAACATTTTATTTTTCAGTAAAGAAGGGTTCGGTGAATGCGCATATAAAACTGGTGGGGTTCGGTACCTCCAACAAGGTTAAGAACCACTTTATAGCCTAAATATGCTGTATTAGTGGACAGCATTGCACGTGTTAGCAAAGTACAGTATTGTACTCTATATATGCTCTTTTTTGGTCCATTTGGTGAAAAATATTGATTAATGGCGTGGCATAGTGCTAAGCTTTTTTGTACAATTTCCAGCTAAATTCTTTGGCAAATAATGCATAACAGGAACGCTGCAACCAAGCAACAAAATCCAAATAACTGGTAAATTATTACCAACGTACAACTAGAGATTTATGTTGTTTTTTAAAGCAAGTTTAACAAAGAATGTAATGGAAGACCAGGAATCCAACCATGTGAATGTCATTTGGTCAACCTTATATTTGCACCAGTGTGTATGTGACTAAGGGGACTATCGTCATGGTAACGGTGTAACTCTGTGACCCATTCACATGGTTAATAAAACATTCATAGAAGCAGAGGAATGTTATGGTTTGTGTGTGTGTATAAGTGTGCTCACACGTGTGTGTGCATGCATGCGTGTGTGTAATAGCGGGAGAATGTGCATGCGTGTGTGTTTTTTTGGCTATGATGTCGGCCTCTGCAGTGACCCCACGGAGTGCACCATTCTGTTGGCAAACAAAGGGCCGGCTGTTCGCCCCTACTTCAACCGTGGACTGTTCCAGTGCTGCAGACCGTTCACCGCTACCGAGCTAACCAAATATTTATTTTCCTGCTGCCGAATTTGTCTCAATAAATAGGTTTACGTTTTGGGGTTTTTCTTTCTCTGTCGGCGCTTTCAACCGAGAGGTCCCGAACACTCAGGTGGCCACCTAATCTCAGGCTTTTCGGCGCGGAACGTGGCGCCTTTTTGAACTAGGACGTCCTGACTTTTGTGTGGAATAACATCCCAGAGTAAACTCTCTGTGGGGATATTATTTCATCTTTCATTGACGCGTCATCAATTCCAATATGTTTTGCTACAATTCTACTTTCAATGCCTATGCAAAAGTATAGAAAGGCCCTTTGTACTCCGTTACTGACAGTTTTTTCTTGAGTGCCACTCAAGTCACTTGACAGGAAAGCTGATTAGTGATTAACCTAAATAAATACAATCTAAAAGCGTGTGGAACTGACGATCTTTGTACTCTCCGTCAATCTACGGCAATGTTATCCACTAACAGAAACATCAATGTTCTACGTCTTTCAACAGGTTAGGTATACCCACCATAACCCAGCTGTGGTAAAAATTATGTGTTTTTCTACACCACTGCAAACAACAACCACATTGATAAACATATTGTTATATCAGTATCTAGGAACAGCTCTTAGATAGATGGGTGCAGATAATAATGTGATTGATGCATGTAAATCAGGGGTAGGGAACCTATGGCTCTAGAGCCAGATGTAGCTCTTTTGATGACTGCATCTGGCTCTCAGATCAATCTTAGCTGACACTACTTAACACGATAAGTAATGAATAATTCCGCTGGTAATCACAGTGTTAAAAATAACCACGTATCAACCAGACAACAAAGCCATCAGCAAAACCATGCAGCACCAGAAGTCGCATTAATGGTAAGAAGCATTTCATTTATTATTGGTTAGCTTCAGAACAACATTGTAAGAGACTCATTACACTCTAAAAATGTTCTTCTTACTTAAAAATGCACACATTTAGTTGTATTCATTGTTAAAAAATATTATAAGGCTCTCACGGAAATACATTTTAAAATATTTGGCTTTCATGGCTCTCTCAGTCAAAAAGGTTCCCGACCCCTGTTGTAAATAAATAGCAAAATAAAAAAAATAGTAAAAGAAAAAGTGAAATAGCATTATGCCACGTAAAAATTTGGCGATTCGCATCCGTATTAGTAGGTATTTGTAGTTACTCACATTTTTAAAGGGGAACATTATCACCAGACCTATGTAAGCGTCAATATATACCTTGATGTTGCAGAAAAAAGACCATATTTTTTTTTAACCGATTTCCGAACTCTAAATGGGTGAATTTTGGCGAATTAAACGCCTTTCTAATATTCGCTCTCGGAGCGATGACGTCACAACGGGAATCAATCCGCCATTTTCTCAAACACCGAGTCAAATCAGCTCTGTTATTTTCCGTTTTTTCGACTGTTTTCCGTAGCTTGGAGACATCATGCCTCGTCGGTGTGTTGTCGGAGGGTGTAACAACACGAACAGGGACGGATTCAAGTTGCACCAGTGGCCCAAAGATGCGAAAGTGGCAAGAAATTGGACGTTTGTTCCGCACACTTTACCGACGAAAGCTATGCTACGACAGAGATGGCAAGAATGTGTGGATATCCTGCGACACTCAAAGCAGATGCATTTCCAACGATAAAGTCAAAGAAATCTGCCGCCAGACCCCCATTAAATCTGCCGGAGTGTGTGAGCAATTCAGGGACAAAGGACCTCGGTAGCACGGCAAGCAATGGCGGCAGTTTGTTCCCGCAGACGAGCGAGCTAAACCCCCTATCGACCCTAGCTTCCCTGGCCTGCTGACATCAACTCCAAAACTGGACAGATCAGCTTTCAGGAAAAGAGCACGGATGAGGGTATGTCTCCAGAATATATTAATTGATGAAAATTGGGCTGTCTGCACTCTCAAAGTGCATGTTGTTGCCAAATGTATTTCATATGCTGTAAACCTAGTTCATATTTGTTAGTTTCCTTTCATGCCAAACAAACACATACCAATCGTTGGTTAGAAGGCGATCGCCGAATTCGTCCTCGCTTTCTCCCGTGTCGCTGGCTGTCGTGTCGTTTTCGTCGGTTTCGCTTGCATACGGTTCAAACCGATATGGCTCAATAGCTTCAGTTTCTTCTTCAATTTCGTTTTCGCTACCTGCCTCCACACTACAACCATCCGTTTCAATACATGCGTAATCTGTTGAATCGCTTAAACCGCTGAAATCCGAGTCTGAATCCGAGCTAATGTCGCTATAGCTTGCTGTTCTTTCCGCCATGTTTGTTTGTGTTGGCTTCACTATGTGACGTCACAGGAAAATGGACGGGTGTATTAAAATCAGGCACTTTGAAGCTTTTTTTAGGGATATTGCGTGATGGGTAAAATTTTGAAAAAAACTTCGAAAAATATAATAAACCACTGGGAACTGATTTTTAATGGTTTTAACCATTCTGAAATTGTGATAATGTTCCCCTTTAAGTGTATCCATCAAATGTTATTCAATTTAGATACACTAGTAAGGCTCTTTACTTTTTCAGCTCTGACATTTTGGCGATTCGACAGTGGAAGTCCAACACAATTCATTGTGGGATGGTGGTTAATTTTTCTTCATTGGAAAATATAGGAATATAAAAACTCATGGTCAAACTGTCACTCTTTTTAATTGTACATGCAAGTTTTTTTTTAATGTTAACATTCTGAACTCATACCACACAGATTAAAAAGAAAAACAAATCTTAGATTACTGACAAAGTGTAATGCAAAAGTGAGTCAGTTATAATTATTTTAACATTCCTTTTTTTGAAACAGTTAAAAAAATAATAGATGCTTATCACAAAATATTTTTAACAAAAAGATCACTTGGATAAGTGTACAACTGTTGGTGTATTTGTAAAAATGTGAAATCAATAAAACCCTTCGCGCTATCTTTCAGAACAGGTGAGGCAGGGTGACACATCTTCTCAGGGCAAAATATTTTTTTTTGTGCAAAATGAGAAATCTAACATAAAGGTGCAATGGACACTCTTCTTTCATTGCCACCTTCAAATCTCGCCTGAAAACGTCTTTTTAAACTAGCTTACTCATGTTAATCAGTTGCCTCCATGTCACTTCTCATTTGCACTGTTTTTATTATGTATATATATTTGTTTTTTAATTGTTTTTCACATGACTGATTGATCTTTTATCTGTTGTTAGGTGACCTTGAGTCACCTTATAACAGAACCATACTGCTCACTGTACATATCCTACGAAGTCAGACCTACACTGTTTCAATGTCCATTTCTCAGATGATACAATTGTTGACTGAAGTGCTGATATCAACCAAACCTAACACGTTTCCAGTGAGGGTTGGACTCCGCCAAGGCTGCCCTTTGTCACCGATTCTGTTCATAACTTTTATGGACAGAATTTCTAGGCGCAGTCAAGGCGTTGAGGGGATCCGGTTCGGTGGCTGCAGGATTAGGTCTCTGCTTTTTGCAGATGATGTGGTCCTGATGGCTTCATCTGGCCAGGATCTTAAGTTCTCACTGGATCGGTTCACAGCCGAGTGTGAAGCGACTGGGATGAGAATCAGCACCTCCAAGTCCGAGTCCATGGTTCTCGCCCGGAAAAGGGTGGAGTGCCATCTCCGGGTTGCGGAGGAGACCCTGCCCCAAGTGGAGGAGTTAAAGTACCTCGGTGTCTTGTTCACGAGTGAGGGAAGAATGGATCGTGAGATCGACAGGCGGATCGGTGCGGCGTCTTCAGTAATGCGGACGCTGTATCGATCCGTTGTGGTGAAGAAGGAGCAGAGACGGAAGGCAAAGCTCTCAATTTACCGGTCGATCTACGTTCCCATCCTCACCTATGGTCATGAGCTTTGGGTTATGACCGAAAGGACAAGATCACGGGTACAAGCGGCCGAAATGAGTTTCCTCCGCCGGGTGGCGGGGCTCTCCCTTAGAGATAGGGTGAGAAGCTCTGTCATCCGGGAGGAGCTCAAAGTAAAGCCGCTGTTCCTCCACATCGAGAGGAGCCAGATGAGGTGGTTCGGGCATCTGGTCAGGATGCCACCCGAACGCCTCCCTAGGGAGGTGTTAAGGGCACGTCTGACCGGTAGGAGGCCACGGGGAAGACCCAGGACACGTTGGGAAGACTATGTCTCCCGGCTGGCCTGGGAACGCCTTGGGATCCCCCGGGAAGAGCTGGACGAAGTGGCTGGGGAGAGGGAAGTCTGGGCTTCCCTGTTTAGGCTGCTGCCCCCGCGACCGACCTCGGATTAGCGGAAGAAGATGGATGGATGGATGGATGGAGGTGGACCTTAAACGAATGTTTAGTGTGGCTGAAATGGGGCTTAGGCTAAATAATTATTTGTTCAAGGGGTTATCCGGCTTAGTGTAGACATAGCCTCATATTATTATTTTGTGTATTCCTGAGAATCTGCTGTTTTTAAGGACCTACTGCAAAAAGGCTATAGTCAAAGATCATCTATATGACAGCACTCTAGTGTTTTGAGGAATCTGCTGCAAAAATGTTAGTCCTTTCCAAGTTTTTTTAACTGAACATCGCAGGCCAAAAAAATACGGAGCTTGCCCTTTGATGCTCTCTGAACTGATGTCTTGCAAGCTACGCTGTTGTTGTAGACATTTGTCAGAGCAGTACTTTTCCTAAAATTGTTGGTCAGATTTGTAATTGTACCAGCTCGACGATAGAGGTTTCACTGATTTAATATGATTCAGTTTTTTAACAACAGAAACATAGTCACTGAAGTACCTAACTGAGTGGGTAGTGTTTACTTCCAACGCAGAGCCTTGCAAGGGGGTGGGAGTGGGATTTGAGCAATGACTTCTGGTGTTGTGTTTACTCTGACGCCCCGTGATATTCATTACAGGCCGAGCTGTGTGCCGCCACTTCCTGAACACGTCCCAAAGGCCCCGTGACCTTCCCCTTCCATGGGCTACCCCTTAAACCCCATTGGGTTGGGGCCAGGATGGAGGAAATTACACTGGGAGATTGATTGGCTAAATCCTTGAATTATGTGGATTTCACAATGTGGTTTGTGCCCTGGGTGGTTGTCAAACAACGTTATAAAATAGGGGACCTGCTTGACAAACTAAACCACGGTTCATGTGAATGTTGATGTTTTCTTTAGCAAAAGAGACTTTTTTCAAACAGACAACACAAACAAAACCCCACTAGGAATCTTCTTGTGTAATTAACTATACAACAAATCAAACTTATTTGTCACTTCCTTTATACATCCAGTTTTGATGTATTTTACATCTTGAGGTCTGAAATGGAAGCAAAGTGTACTTTTTCCTGTGGGATGTGTGCTAATTCTGCACAGTCTGTGCACTGACATGCTGTTTTACCAGAATGTGATATGCCCACACAGGTTTCAGTACAATATCCTGCTGAGTTTTTCACAAGGTTTGTTTCTGTTGGGCCAATTCGTACCCAGTGGCTGCAAGGCTCATTTAAAAAAAAGCTTGTTATCCCAGTGCTCCGTCTTTAAAGTAAGCAGAATGTAATATGAATATGATGGGGGGGTTCTGAAATTGTACATCTTGATAGATGTGTCATATTGACCCTTGCTCTACTTTGCCCGTGTCTCCATCATTTAGCCAGTCTGTGTGTAAAATTTAGCTTCAAAGCAAAAATAATTACAATATCTATTTCCCTTTTAAACAGGGGCTCTGGGGTCGCTCTACAAGCTCTAATTAGACGTGACCGTAGCTGTGGTGAAGTCATAGTTTGGGGGTAACGTAAAAAGCCTGCTATAGTGACTGAGTGACTTGGTTACTGGGGGTCAGGAAATTAGAGACTGAAAAGAAACATTTTGCAATATATCCAGGTTGTTGAATCAGTTTGATATTTCTTGATTCTGGCAATCGCTGACCCAAAAGCAAACATTTTCGAGAACCGAGTTTAAATGGGATCTGTTTTCTCTGGCACTGTAGTCTTCAGAATAAATCTTGGTGTTAGAGATTGGCAGTGTCCATTGTCAACTTCAAGATAAGGTCAAGGTAAAGCCAGAGAAGCAAACGCTCTCACTGAATGTACTTTGCAGAATGCTTCCTGAGGGGGAAGAATAGTCCTTAAAGTACAGTCGATCAGCGTTTTGGAATCTGCGGTACAATTGAGGTTCACTTTTTGTCCCTCATGACACAATCTACACTAATTTTGTCCTTTAGGATTAGTCATTGGACTCCAAAGTACTGTAACTGTTGGTGGCTTGTAGCTGTGTTTTTCAACCACTGTGATATACAGTCTGGTGTACCGTGGGAGATGATCTAATTTCACCTATTTGGGTTATAAATATTTTTTGCAAACCAGTAATTATAGTCTGCAAATGATGTGTTGTTGTTGAGTGTCGGTGCTGTCTACAGCTTGGCAGAGTAACCGTGTAATATTCTTCCATATCAGTAGGTGGCAGCCGGTAGCTAATTGCTTTGGTTTGATTTTTTATTTTATTAAGGATCCCCATTAGCTAGTTGCCACAACAACCCACTAGTCTTCCTGGGGTCCACAATTCAATACAATTACAATCTACTTTGTAGATGTCGGAAACAGCAAGAGGCAGTGTGTAGGTAAAAAGGTGTCTAATGCTTAAACCAAAAAATAAACAAAAGTTGAGTGCCCCTAAGAAAAGGCATTGAAGCTTAGGGATGGCTATGCAGAACGAAACTAAAACTGAACTGGCTACAAAGTAAACAAAAACAGAATGCTGGACGACAGCAAAGACTTACTGTGGAGCAAAGACGGCGTCCACAATGGACATCCGAACATGACATGACAATCAACAATGTCCACACAAAGAAGGATAAAAACAACTTAAATATTATTGATTGTTAAACAAAGTAGATGCGGAAAATATCGCTCAAAGGAAGACATGAAACTGCTACAGGAAAATACCAAAAAAAGAGAAAAAGCCACCAAAATAAGAGCGCAAGACAAGAACTAAAACACTACACACAGGAAAACCGCAAAAAACTCAAAATAAGTCACGGCGTGATGTGACAGGTGGTGACAGTACACCTACTTTGAGACAAGAGCTATATTGATGCATGGTTGGTTAAAGTCATATCCAACAATTGTGACAATGACTTTTTACTGTCAACTGACTTTCGTTTTTTTATGATTTCTGCTGGTGGTGTGCCTCTGCATTTTTTCAACACAAAAAATGTGTCTCGGCTCAAAAAAGGTTGAAAAACACTGGCTTATAGGGCAAAAATAGAGCTTTCAAATGTCAGGAAGCAAAAGTTAAGATGATATCACCCCAGTGACAAGCCATTGTACACTTAAAGAGAAACTGCACCTTTTTTTGGAATTTTGCCTATCGTTTACATTTATTATGAAAGACAATACGGTGGATGTATTTTTTTTTTAATGCATTCTAACTCGTAAATACAACTCCGCTTACAGTGGAGCCAATTGGAGGTCCTTTATTCTACCCATAGAACCTAGTACTGTTTAGGACTGTTATTTATGAGTTTCAATTAGAGATGTACGATAATATCGGACTGCTGATATTATCGGCCGATAAATGCTTTAAAATGTGATATCAGAAATTATTGGTTTCAAAAAGTAAAATGTATGACTTTTTAAAACGCCGCTGTACGGAGTGGTACACGGACGTAGGGAGAAGTACAGAGCGCCAATAAACCTTAAAGGCACTGCCTTTGCGTGCCGGCCCAATCACATAATACCTACGGCTTTTCACACACACAAGTGAATGCAAGCATACTTGGTCAACAGCCATGCAGGTCACACTGAGGGTGGCCGTATAAAGAACTTTAACACTGTTTCAAATATGCGCCACACTGTGAACCCACACCAAACAAGTATGACAAACACATTTCGGGAGAACATCCGCACCGTAACACAACATAAGCACAACAGAAGACAGCACCCACCCTGGCTCTGACCTGTTCCACCTGCTGCCCTCTGGGAAGCGCTACAGGTGCATTAAAACCAAAACAAACAGGCTAAAGAACAGCTTCTTCCCCAGGGCCATAACCATCCTGAACGGACTGCCCCATTGTCCCTCATAACTGCCTTCTCTTCGGTGCAATAACCCATTCCACCAACCACCCTGTTTTTGTTTTGTTTTTTCATGTATATATTCATTTCACACCATATTCATTGCACTTCTACATTTTTTAAATTTTTATATATTTGCACATTGTTTTTCTAGCATGCACACATCGCACTGTATGGAATGGCCTCAATCTCGTTACCTTGCGTAATGACAATAAAGCTGATTCTGATTCTGATTCTGAACAAATACCCAGAACCCCTTGCAGCACTAACTCTTCCGGGACGCTACAATATGCACCCTCCGCTACCCCCGCCCACCTCAACCTCCTCATGCTCTCTCAGGGAGAGCATGTCCCAAATTCCAAGCGGCTGTTTTGAGGCATGTTAAAAAAAAGTAATGCACTTTGTGACTTCAATAATAAATATGGCAGTGCCATGTTGGCATTTTTTTCCATAACTTGAGTTGATTTATTTTGGAAAACCTTGTTACATTGTTTAATGCATCCAGCGGGGCATCACAACAAAATTAGGCATAATAATGTGTTAATTCCACGACTGTATCTGTATCGGTTGACATCGGAATCGGTAATTAAGAGTTGGACAATATCGGAATATCGGATATCGGCAAAAAAGCCATTATCGGACATATCTAGTTTCAATGCATTAAAAAAGATAAACATATGTGTGCCTGTCGCAAATAAGGATTGTGAATGATAGATAAAAATAATAAGTGCAGTTCACTTTTAAAGGTAAAAACTGTTTTTTTTTTTTTCACATATTGCACTCCATAAGGACACAATATTGTTGTGTTTTATATTTTCACTGCCAATAAAGTAACAAGTGGTATATCAAAAAGGAAATTACATTCCTTAGCTGCTCGACAGTTGCAGTGGTATTTGTTAGCTATTTTAAAATTATTCTTAACGATTGGGAGATGGAGCCTGACAGAGGCTTCCTAAAGGGCTTTTCTCCTAGCAAAATGAAAACAAAACTCCTCCTTTGTTTTTTGACACCTTGCCCAACCCTTTGAGACACTTTTTTTCCCAGCGGGTTTTTGTTTCGCGGCTGCGTCTCTCCAGGTCACTGATGCGAGTGACCGAAAGAAAAGCTCTGAGAAAAAGTCATTTAGTGGCGGCTCCGAGTACAAGACGCCAAGTAATTTTTTCAGACATAAAATATTGCCTTTTTTCAGGTCAATAAGGCATTTATTTTACTATATCGGTTAAATCTGCATACCACATTTAATTCTAAAGATCCCACACTGTAAACCTGAATGCTCAAAATAATTAGAATAAGTAGTGTAAACTTAAAAAGTTGTTAAAAGTTGTACTTACTTGAAAATGTTGAGTGTGATTAACATTTTCCTTCTTTTTAAGTTTATTAAACCTGTTATTTTTAATTAATATCAACTTGTTTGCAGATTATGTAACTGCTACTTAAAATAATTAACTCAGTTACTAAAAACTCAGTGGATTAAACATAATTTTTGTCTTATTTTGAAAGAACAAATCATTAAATCGAATCAAGAATAAATTAAGAATGAATCAATCGTATTATAGATTTGTATTGTTATTATACTCTGTGTGTGTATGTGTATATATATATATATATATATATATATATATACACACAGACAGACAGAGGAAGTGCTTTTATTCTGTAGCATTTTCGTGCACTTCCTCTTCAGGCAGCAGACATGAGGAGGAACATGTTTGAGTTGGCTTAATTGGTAAGTTTAATTCAATTATAATTTAAAAGTACATTTAACATAAACTCCAAATATTTACGATCTGATATACTCAAATATTTGAGTTTATGAACTCAAAAAATATGTGGCAACTGATTGCCTCACTTTTTTTGAGTTCTGCTTACTTATTTGGGTTTACAGTGCAGTTCTTCGACATTTACTGTTTGTATATCAAAGTATCATCTTCATTAAAGCAATTTTTCGTTGCAAAGGTCAACACATTTTTTTGTTGCTAGGCAGACTACACAGAGCCTCATTTGTGCCTCAAAGCCCAATGCAATCATTCTGATTCTTATTATGTGTAAAACATTATAACAAAATGACAAGAGACTGGGAGCTATGTACAGTTGTGCTCATAAGTTTACATACCCTGGGAGAATTTATGATTTCTTGGCCATTCTTCAGAGAATATGAATGATAACACAAAAACCTTTCTTCCACTGATGCTTAATGGTTGTGTGAAGCTATTTATTGGCAAACAACTGTGTTTACTCTTTTTAAATCAAAATGACAAAAGAAAGTACCCAAATGACCCTGATCAAAAGTTTACATACCCCAGTGACTTTGAGCTGATAACATGCACAAAAGTTGACACAAACAGGTTTGAATGGCTAATCAAGGTTCCAATCCTCACCTGTGACCTGTTTGTTTGTAATTAAAGTGTGTGTATAAAAGGTCAGTGAGTTTCTGGGCTTCTGACAGACCATTGCATCTTTCATCCAGTGCTGCACAGATGTTTCTGGATTCTGAGTCATGGGGAAGGCAAAAGAATTGTCAAAGGATCTGCGAGAAAAGGTAATTGAACTGCATAAAACAGGAAAAGGGTATAAAAAGATATCCAAGGAATTGAGAATGCCAATCAGCAGTGTTCAAACGCTGATTAAAGGGAAACATTATCACCAGACCTATGTAAGCGTCAATATATACCTTGATGTTGCAGAAAAAAAACCTTTTTTTTTTTAACCGATTTCCGAACTCTAAGTGGGTGAATTTTGGCGAATTAAATGCCTTTCTATTATTCGCTCTCGGAGCGATGACGTCAAATCGGGAAGCAATCCGCGATGTTCTCACTTTCGTCGGTGTGTTGTCGGAGGGTGTAACAACACGAACAGGGACGGATTCAAGTTGCACCAGTGGCCCAAAGATGCGAAAGTGGCAAGAAATTGGACGCAATTTGTTCAAAATACGAGGCTGTTGGGAAAGCCGACGAAATGGTCAGTCGTTTGTTCCGCACACTTTACCGACGGAAGCTATGCTACGACAGAGATGGCAAGAATGTGTGGATATCCTGCGACACTCAAAGCAGATGCTGACATCAACTCCAAAACTGGACAGATCAGCTTTCAGGAAAAGAGAGCGGATGAGGGTATGTCTACAGAATATATTAATTGATGAAAACTTTATTCATTACTCGCGGTTTTACGTAAATTATTATACATAAACTGTGTTTACCAATAATTTAGCTTAAAAACATTTTTTTTTTTCAATCATTCGAGTACATTTGGGTAGTCTTGTGTAATGCAGTATTTTGTGTCTATTTAGGTATGGTTAACCTGAGTGCTGAAATCGTGGAAAAAATATATGTTCTTAGCGCGCCTGAAATGGGCTGTCTGCACTCTCAAAGTGCATGTTGTTGCCAAATGTATTTCATATGCTGTAAACCTAGTTCATAGTTGTTAGTTTCCTTTAATGCCAAACAAACACATACCAATCGTTGGTTAGAAAGCGATCGCCGAATTCGTCCTCGCTTTCTCCCGTGTCGCTGGCTATCGTGTCGTTTTCGTCGGTTTCGCTTGCATACGGTTCAAACCGATATGGCTCAATAGCTTCAGTTTCTTCTTCAATTTCGTTTTCGCTACCTGCCTCCACACTACAACCATCCGTTTCAATACATGCGTAATCTGTTGAATCGCTTAAGCCGCTGAAATCCGAGTCTGAATCCTAGCTAATGTCGCTATAATTTGCTGTTCTATCCGCCATGTTTGTTTGTATTGGCATCACTGTGTGACACCACAGGAAAATGGACGGGTGTATATAACGATGGTTAAAATCAGGCACTTTGAAGCTTTTTTTAGGGATATTGCGTGATGGGTAAAATTTTGAAAAAAACTTCAAAAAATAAAATAAGCCACTGGGAACTGATTTTTAATGGTTTTAACCCTTCTGAAATTGTGATAATGTTCCCCTTTAAGAAGTGATAAATGAGGGATTCAGGTAGACCAGCCACAACTGCCAAGAAAATTGTTCGAGATGCAAAGAAAAATCCACAAATAACTTCAGCTGAAAAATGGTGGTGTGGCTGTTTCAAGATGCACAATAAGGAGGCACTTGAAGAAAAATGGGCTGCATGGTCGAGTGGCCAAAAAGTTCAATTGTGGTCTCATCACTCCAAATTACTTTGTTCCAGAAGTTTTGAGGCTTGTCTCTGTGCTGTTTGGCGTAATGTAAGCGGGATACTTTGTGACATTTGCGCAGAAATGGCTTTCCTCTGGCGACTTTTATAATAGCATAATTACTTTACTTACAGTATACAGTGATTGCGGCTCAGTTCAATGCAGCCAGTGGTGCCTGTACCTCTTATCACTGCATTGTGTAATACAATGAGATGTGAAATATTATTTATGAATGGTCTTGTAAGTGGTGGGCTGCAGCCTCCATGTAAACTGAAACCTCACTTGGAAGGCTTTCAGATTCACAAGGAAATGAATGGAGTTGGTGGGAGCAGCGGGGAAGCGGTGTCAGATGTTACAGCACATGTGCGCTCACTCGGGTCGTACCTGCACCGGCCACAGCAATAGGTACACCAGCACGAGCAAATGAGATCCAAAAACCAGAGCTGAGAATGCCTTTGCAAAGATGACAAGAAGTGCATTGTACCCCATTGTACCCCATCGGACGTTTTTATGGACCGCCTCACGCATTCCAATTGGACGAAAGCACAAGTTAGTTTATTGGGCAAATTTCAGTGTTCTCAATTACCGTATTTTTCGGACTATAAGTCACAGTTTTTTTCATAGTTTGGTGCGACTTATACTCAGGAGCGACTTATGTGTGAAATTATTAACACATTACCGTAAAATATCATATAATATTATTTAGCTCATTCACGTAAGAGACTAGACCAGGGGTCGGCAACCTTTACCAGTCAAAGAGCCATTTTGACCAGTTTCATAAATTAAAAATAACAATGGGAGCCACAATAATTTTTTGAAATTTAAAATGATATAACACTGAATTATAAGTTGTTTTTTTAGCTTTGTGCTATGTATAAACCAGGGGTCTCAGACACGCTGCCCATACCTTAATATGGTTGAATGCTGGTGCGGCACGCGGGTTTTATATGAATGGCGCTTGTCAAAGTCATGCGTGCCGTGATGGTACGGCATATACTACCCACTACAACCGACGTGCCTGATCAGCCACACGTTGTATGGGGCTTCCGCTTGCTCACGTAAGTGACAGCAAGGCATACTTGGTCAACACTGATGTGTGAGGGAGCAGGGTTGGGGTGGGGGCGGGGTTTGGTGGTAGCAGGGGTGTATAATGTAGCCCGGAAGAGTCAGGGCTGCATGGGATTCTGGGTGTTTGTTCTGTTGTGTTTATGTTGTGTTAAGGTGCAGATGTTCTCCCGAAATGTGTTTGTCATTCTTGTTTGGTTTTGGTTCAAAGTGTGGCGCATTATTAGTAAGAGTGTTAAAGTTGTTTTATATGGCCACCGTTAGTGTAACCTGTGTGGCTGTTGACCAAGTATGCCTTGCTGTCACGCACGTGTGTAAGCAGAAGATGCATACTGTATAACAAGGGGTTGGACTGGCACGCTGTTAATACAGATTGTAGAGGGCGCCAAATGCTGTACCATCATGGCACGCCCTTATTATAACTACAAGGGTGAAAATCGGAGAATATTAATCCCGGGAGTTTTCTGCGAGAGGCACTGAAATCCAGAAGTCTCCCGATAAATCGCGGGGGTCGGCAAGTAAGCTGCTGAGCCGCATCAGAGTGATCAAAGAGCCGCATGCGGCTCCGGAGCCGCGGGTTGCCGACCCCTGGTCTAGACGTATAAGATTTCATGGGATTTAGCGATCGGGAGTGACAGATTGTTTGGTAAACGTATAGCATGTTCTATATGTTATAGTTATTTGAATGACTCTTACCATAATATGTTACGTTAACATACCAGGCACGTTCTCAGTTGGTTATTTATGCCTCATATAACGTACACTTATTCAGCCTGTTGTTCACTATTCTTTATTTATTTTAAATTGCCTTTCAAATGTCTATTCTTGGTGTTGGGTTTTATCAAATAAATTTCCCCCAAAAATGCGACTTATACTCCAGTGCGACTTATACTCCGAAAAATACGGTACGCATATTACAGTACGATGCTTAGTTTTGATTGACATTTCCAGAGAGGCACAATATTAGTTCAACAGTGTGTTTATTATTGTCGCAGTTGTACTTGGAAGTGTAAAATTATATATTGTTGAATGCATATATCTATGTGATGACGTCAATAAAAACTGAACATCTCGATACCTATATTTCAGTACCAGTACCAGTTTTGATACTTTAATAAATAAAGGGGACCAGAAAAAATTGCATTATTGGCTTTATTTTAACAAAAAATCTTAGGGTACATTAAACATATGTTTCTTATTGCAAGTTTGTCCTTAAATAAAATAGTGAACACACAAGACAACTTGTCTTTTACTAGTAAGTAAGCAAACAAAGGCTCCTAATTTAGCTGCTGACATATGCAGTAACATATTGTGTCATTTCCCTTCTATTATTTTGTCAACATTATTAAGGACAAGTGGTAGAAAATGAATTATTAGTCTACTTGTTCATTTACTGTTAATATCTGCTAACTTTCTCTTTTAACATGTTCTATCTAAGCTTCTGTTAAAATGCAATAATCACTTATTCGTCTGTTGTGTGGATACTTTACATTAGTTTTGGATGATAACACAAATTTGGGTATCAATCCGATACCAAGGCATCACAGGATCATACACTTGTCATATTCCAAGTCCTCATGTGTCCAGAAGTATGTTTCCTGAGTTTATAGACATAATTTAAATTGTTTTAAAACGAAAGAAGATGTGATGCCAAAAAATATTGACGTAATCGTAGTAGCATCGACTAGATACACTACTGTACTTGGTATCATTACAGTGGATGTTAAGTGTAGATCCACCAATGGCGTTTGTTTACATTGTGACGCCGGTGAGTTACGGTGTGTAGTGAAGCATGTTTAGCTATTCCTCGTCCTGCAGGGATGATACTTGTAAGAAACGTTCTTTATTTGTCGTTATGGAGGCGAGGATTAGTGATTTAGAAGTAGCGAGCTAGCCATGTCTTAAAGCACCTCTTCCGGTGGCCGTTTCAGTGTTATAACCTCACCATTATCGTTAGTTTTCAAGCCAAAATGCGTCCGTTCTCCCTTTTCTGTCTACACACTGTGTCTGTTTGTAAGTACTCCGTGATTGTGCGCTGCCGAACATGCTCGTCTGCTCGTAAACCAGCAACGACGCAACGTGACGACGACGCGGGGGGGATGGTGGACCGGTGCTTTTCAGAGACAGTATAGTACCGAATTCATTAGCATCGCGGTACTATACTAATACCGGTATAACGTACAACCCTAATTTTGACAATTCCCATATTATGCCATTATTATGAAACTCCACGTGGGAGCTAAATATGAATTACTCCGATTCATACCAGGCAGATGATAGATTTGGGAACATGTGAGGTCATGCTAATGGAATTAGAAATAAGATAAAATGTTGGATGCTGAACATAGGCACTCTCAGGGAGCAACAACCTAATGCCATCACTGTCTTTTTGGAGGTCTGTCCCGGAAAATCCCTGATGAATCAATTAAACAATTGTTAGAAGAGCACGTG
Organism: Nerophis lumbriciformis; assembly: GCF_033978685.3. Taxonomy (NCBI): domain Eukaryota; kingdom Metazoa; phylum Chordata; class Actinopteri; order Syngnathiformes; family Syngnathidae; genus Nerophis; species Nerophis lumbriciformis. The sequence goes on along the minus strand of NC_084549.2, from coordinate 15,084,726 downwards.
TAAGTGTCATCGACGGATCTTTTTTTTTTTAATGGCGCAGAAGATAAAGTTGTAAAGGCGTAGCAGATTGGCTGGTGACAGTGTCAGGGGTGAGACACACCAGAGGATGTCGGCTCACACCCAGACGCCTCATGTACCACACAGAGCTGATTGTTCCACACCCATTAGGTCTTCCTTGTCTTGGAGCGCCAAGACTTGTGCGGTGAATCCTGGCCTCAGTAAAGGATCCACTACCCAGGGGTAGCTAATGCTGAATGACAGGCAGACACTGATCAAAGCCGCTTCTGGAAGCCCTCCTGTCAACGTTTGGAAAGGGGCAGTGAGTAGTTCATAAGTGAAGAGACGAGCGGTATTGCCCAGTCTGGACCCGGGCCAAGGATCAAGGATCAGACAGCATGGCTGGACTTTATTAGCTTCAGCACAGACAATACACTCACCGCAGTGGACCTCCACCATGGCCAGATTATCTCATCTCTCTTTATAGGCTGGTGACACAGAGCCACAGCCCACTGGAGCACTGGAGTCAGGAGGTGATTAGATGCTTGGATCATAGATGTGTGAATCTGGCATAGTGAGTCAGGTTTTACCTTTATCCTTAGAATTCTACTTGGAATGCATTTGGCCAGCCGTGGCACTGCAAGTTCCCCTAAAGACTGCAGAAAATACCATTTATTTTATTTTTATTTAGCCTTTATTTAACCAGGTAAAATCCCATTGAGATCAAAGATCTATCTCTTTTCCAAGGGAGACCTGGCCAAGAGGGCAGCAGCAAGGTTACAATAAAAACAGTAAATAGAGATGTCCGATAATATCAGACTGCCGATATAATCGGCCGATAAATGCTTTAAAATGTAATATCGGATATTATCGGTATCGGTTTCAAAAAGTAAGATTCATGACTTTTTAAAACGCAGCTGTACGGAGTGGTACACGGACGTAGGGAGAAGTACAGAGCGCCAATAAACCTCAAAGGCACTGCCTTTGCGTGCCGGACCAAACTTGGTCAACAGCCATACAGGTCACCAGGGGCGCCGAAAAGGGGGGGTAAAGGAGACGGATTCTAGGGGCCCATGATGGAGGGGGGCCCAGAGAGGCCCCTAATGATGATGAAATTATAATACAGAAAAAATAATGACACTGTGTTGGGGGCCCTGTAAAGATTCTTTTCATGGGGCCCAAAATCCCTAGCGGCGCCCCTGCAGGTCACACTGAGGGTGGCCGTATAAACAAGTTTAACACTGTTACAAATATGCGCCACACTGTGAACCCACACCAAACAAGAATGACAAACACATTTCGGGAGAACATCCGCACCGTAACACAACATAAACACAACAGAACATATACCCAGAACCCCTTGCAGCACTAACTCTTCCGGGACGCTACAATATACACCCCCCGCTACTCCCTACAACCCCACCCCCAAACCCGCCCACCTCAACCTCCTCATTCTCATGTCCCAAATTCCAAGCTGCTGTTTTGAGGCATGTTAACCAAAATAATGCACTTTGTGACTTCAATAATAAATATGGCAGTGCCATGTTGGCATTTGTTTTTCCATAACTTGAATTTATTTATTTTGGAAAACCTTGTTACATTGTTTAATGCATCACAACAAAATTAGGCCTAATAATGTGTTAATTCCACGACTGTATATATCGGTATCGGTAATTAAGAGTTGGACAATATCGGATATCGGCAAAAAAAGCCATTATCGGACATCTCTAACAGTAAACAACACATAAAACATCAAATTTACATTAAAACTGTCTCACATAGCACATGTGCATACAGACAAGGTAGACTGCAATCCTTTCACAGAAGCTTTAAACTCATTTAATGTAACAAGGGTTTGAAATTGAAGATTCGATTGTGGGTTATTCCAAGGGAGTAGCGGGGGGGGGGGGGGGGTGAACTCAAGACAGCCATGACATTATGTTCTTTACAACTTTTGACCACGACTGTAAGCAATTTTTGAGCACATGCAACAATATAGTGATAGTATCAATACTAATTGTCAATAAAACGGCAATAGGCCTGTTATAAGTAACGTGGTATTCGCGGCAAACATAAATATGTGCATTTTTTGTACGCATAATTACCATTCTAGCAGATGGGGGTCATGGGCCAGCATGGTTCCATTTAGCGAGTAAACAGGAAACAAAGCCATCTTTCAAAGATGTAAAGCTGTGGCTAAAAATGCCCTTGACATCCCCCCCAATACCCCTCACTCCTGCTCCTCTGAAGGTAAACGCAATCCAATATCCTGCTTTCCGTCTCTCATCATATCTCAATATATCATTTTGATTTGTGTTTGTGTAATTACGCCCCTTCTTCATGGAGACGGCGATGTAGTTCAGTGTTCTAATATTGCATTTGATCCTGAGCTCCTCAGATGTGCGCCCATAAATCTTAAAATGCAAATCACAGGCCTGGAGGATTGCCGTGGTGCCTTGAGGTCTGCGCGCAGTTTTTGATGGGGTGAGATTCAAAAGAATAATCATGGTTTTGGGAGGAATGAAACTCTGAAACCGTAGCCGTGCGGGGATCCTTTTCTGAAGTGCTTCCGCATGCCTCCGGAGTCGGAAAAGGTCTGCGATTCCATTGTCCGACCGCTTTTTGTGCTCCACTCATCGCCTTTGTGTTAGCGTCCACCTAAACCCACCTCGTCAAAACAGCCTCCACTTGCTTGACTGCATCCAATAACGGTTTGTTTAATTTCAAGCCCTGTGTGAGACAATAAAACTCTGTCTGTCAACCCCAGCCCCCACACGCCTGCTCCTACAATACTTGTAACACGGTAAAGTGCCCAGCTCTAACAGCAGAGATCGGCATGAGAACACATGTAGTAAGTCGCTGGGCACTTCTGCCTCACCACAACAGTCGGCTTAAAAAGAATGTGGCCGCAAAACCACATGAAGCCCGAATGAAAGCGTTTGATTTGTTTTGAGGTGCAAATGTGTGAATGTTTAATTTGTCTTACATGCTCCCACATGCAACATATTTTATTTTTTTGGACAGGTGTGATGCTCCTGCGCCTGCAGTGTGCACGTCTGATGTGGTCCAAGGAATGCTCAGGGAGTATGTGAGCTTGCTCAAACACATAGAACAGTGGTTCCTAACCTTGTTGGAGGTACAGAACCCCACCAGTTTCATATGCGCATTCACCGATCCCTTCTTTAGTGAAAAATAAAATGTTTTTTTTTTTCAAATTCAAGACAAAGTTGTATGTTTTTGGTAACACTTTAGCAGAGGTGGGTAGTAACGCGCTACATTTACTCCGTTACATCTACTTGAGTAACTTTTGGGATAAATTGTACTTCTAAGAGTAGTTTTAATGCAACATACTCTTACTTTTACTTGAGTATATTTATAGAGAAGAAACGCTACTTTTACTCCGCTACTTTTATCTACATTCAGCTCGCTACTCGCTACTAATTTTTATCGATCTGTTAATGCACGCTTTGTTTGTTTTGGTCTGTCAGACAGACCTTCATAGTGCCTGCGTTTCAACAAATACAGTCACTGGTGACGTTCACTCCGTTCCACCAATCAGATGCAGTCACTGGTGACGTTGGACCAATCAAACAGAGCCAGGGTTCACATGACCTGACTTAAACAAGTTGAAAAACGTATTCGGGTGTTACTATTTAGTGGTCAATTGTACGGAATATGTACTGTACTGTGCAATCTACTAATAAAAGTTCCAATCAATCAATCAAAACTGTGAAGGAAAAAAGACAATTTTTTATTTCAACCGTACCTCCCGTCAAAAGCCTAAAGACTGACTGCACAGTTCCTGTCTTCACAATAAAAGGGCCGCTCCATTGCGCCTGCGCTTTCAAAATAAGAGTCTCCGAAAGCCAGCGCAAACAAGCTAGCAAGCTACGGAGTTTGCCGCCAATGTATTTCTTGTAAAGTGTATAAAAACGAATATGGAAGCTGGACAAATAAGATGCCAAAAACCAACCACTTTCATGTGGTATTAGACAGAAAGGAGTAACTTTTTTTCTCCTCCATTTGAAAATGTGGACGTTATCAGCACTACTGTCTGATTCCAATCAATGCAAGTCATCAGAATCAGGTAATACACCAACTTATATTTTTGTCATCATGAAAGAAAGGAATCTATATGTGTTAAACATGCATGTATATTAATTAAAACACCTTTAACATGTAAACAAAAGCGGCAAAATAAATAAATATAAATTATATACTGTATATATCAATGTATGTATATATATATATATATATATATATATATATATATATATATATATATATATATATATATATATGTGTGTGTGTGTGTGTGTGTATATATATATATATATATATATATATATATATATATATATGATATGTGTGTGTATGTTACTCATCAGTTACTCAGTACTTGAGTAGTTTTTTCACAACATACTTTTTACTTTTACTCAAGTAAATATTTGGGTGACTACTCCTTACTTTTAATTGAGTAATAAATCTCTAAAGTAACAGTACTCTTACTTGAGTACAATTTCTGGCTACTCTACCCACCTCTGCATTTTAGTATGGGGAACATATTCTAAGTAATAAAGACTTAATTTAGAGTAATTTGGTTAGGGTTAGGGTTAGGGTTAGAGGTTTAGGGTTATAATAAGGCCATTCCGAATAAGGCATTAATAAGTACTTAATAATGACTAGTTAAGAGCCAATGTGTTACTAATTTGCATGTTAATAAGCAACTAATTAATGGTGAATATGTTCCCCATACTAAAGTGTTACCATGTTTTATTACTGGTGCACTAATTGATCTGTGCATGAACATCACCTTGTTCGAAGAACAAAACCAACACAGTACATAAACCAGGGGTAAAGAACCTATGGCTCGCGAGCCAGATGTGGCTCTTTTGATGACTGCATCTGGCTCTCAGATAAATCTTAGCTGACATTGCTTAACACGATAAGTAATGAATAATTCCGCTGGTAATCACAGTGTCAAAATATAAAACATTCTCATGCATTTTAATCCATGCATCCGTTTTCTACCGCACCTTTGATTGATTGATTGAGACTTTTATTAGTAGGTTGCACAGTGAAGTACATATTCCGTACAATTGACTAAATGGTAACACCCGAATAAGTTTTTCAACTTGTTTAAGTCGGGGTCCACTTAAATTGATTCATGATACAGATATATACTATCAGATATATACTATCATCATAATACAGTCATCACACAAGATAATCACATTGAATTATTTACATTATTTACAATCCGGGGTGTGGAGGAGGGCGAGGGGGGGGGGGGGGGGTAGGTTTGGTTGTTATCATCAGTCATCAACAATTGAGAACAGAGAACCTGTTCAAGAAGTCAAATTAATGGTAAGAATTATTTTGTATAAGAGACTTACTATACTCTAAAAATGTTGGTCTTACTTAAAAATGCACGCATTTAGTTGTATACAGTGTTAAAAAATATTGTATGGCTCTCACGGAAATACATTTTAAAATATTTGGGTTCCATGGCTCTCTCAGCCAAAAAGGTTCTCGACCCCTGGCATAAACTCACAACAAATTACACACCTGCAAATCAGTCTGACTTCTGCTGTTGCCGTATCCGTAATACGCCGATAGGGAGAAGTTTTTATTTATACGATGAGTCGGGTGTGTCTTGACCTCCGCCGAACCCCCGAGCCCGACACACCGAACCCCTAGGGTTCGATCGAACCCAGGTTAAGAACCACTGACATCGAACATAGGTCACGAGTAGAGATAGGTACCGAATGTTGTCATAATAATAATAATAATAGATTTTATTATTATTTAAAAAAGCACTTTCCATTGAGTAAAATACCTCAAAGTGCTGCAGTGTATTAAAAAAAATACAAATAAAAAGATAATAAAAATAAATAAAAATAAAAACTAGAACAGCCTAATAACTATAACTAGTATGCATATATCTAAAAAAAAGGGTTTTGAAGCCTTTTTTAAAAGCATCCACAGTCTGTAGTGCCCTCAGGTGGTCAGGGAGAGCGTTCCACAGACTGAGAGCGGCGGAACAGAAAGCCCGGTCTCCCATTGTTCGCAGCTTTGTCCTCGGAGGTTGGAGGAGGTTAGCCTGTCCGGAGCGAAGGTGTCGTGTGGAGGATTTGGGGGTGAGTAGCAGAGGTGGGACCAAGTCATTGTTTTGCAAGTCACAAGTAAGTCTCAAGTCTTTGCCCTCAAGTCCGAGTCAAGTCCCGAGTCAAGACAGGCAAGCCCCGAGTCAAGTCCAAAGTCAAGACTGGAAAGTCTCAAGTCAAGTCCTAAGTCCTGCATTTTGAGTTTCGAGTCCTTTCAAGTCCTTTTAACCACAGACTAATATATTAACACAGATTGTGTATGCTTTTCAAACGCTGTATTTATTTATTAAAACAAGTGCATTTTAAATTGCAGGAAAGAAAATTGTGCTGACATTGCACTTTATAATAGCACTATTAACCAGTCATTTTAAACATTAACTCATTCCTTTACAGAACAAACACATTGAAAAATAAAGTGCAAATGTACTTATTTGTACAAAAGTGTTAACATTGAAAAAACATGACATATACGTGAACATAACAAAAAAGTTGTACTTTTTATATGTCAGGGCCCTATGCTGCATTGCATTTGCAAAAGACCAAATTAGCCAAGAGTCTGTCAGCCATTTGTGCACGATGGGGGCGTAGTATGATGCCACCATGGCTGAAAACTCGCTCCACTGGAGCACTGGAGGCAGGCACTGCCAAGACTCTCATGGCCACTCGGAACAGTGAAGGAAGAGTCTTCATGTTCAATGCCCAGAACAAAAGGGGGGGAGAGTTTTTTTGGGTTGGTGCACTACTTGTAAGTGTATCTTGTGTTTTTTATGTTGATTTAATTAAAAAAAGAAAAGAAAAAAAATTTATTTCTTGTGCGGCCCGATACCAATTGATCCACGGACCAGTACCGGGCCGCGGCCCGGTGGTTGGGGACCACTGAGGTAAACTACCAACAGTATGTCAGAAAGCTAGCTAAAACGGTACACATATTCATAATATAGTATACATTTTAACTGACCTTTATTTTACTATTTTTGTCTTTTTTTAGGTGGCTAAAATACGCGGTGCTGCTGACCGCCGTCTAACGTTACGTGTGATATATTGACTAACGTAACCCTGCTTAAAAAAATCACTGAACAAAAAGTATGAATAAGGTAGTGAACTGCAACAGATTCCCGTGTTTGCAATAACGTTATAACGTTAGCAGTGAGTTTACAGCCTCACTGATTTAACTACACAGCAAATAAAAGTCACGTTACTTAGCCAATAAACGTTATCTTACATTCAAAACTTACCGTTCTTTGTGCAATTTCAAATGCCGGACGAAGTTGGAAGTTGTTGCCTCTCCATCAGTAATTTTCGAACCGCATGTGTTGCATACTGCAAACCGTTTTGTGTTAACCACCTCGTAATTTTTATACCCAAACAAAATTATTTTAGGTATCATTTTTTGTTCACTGGCGTGTGGTTTGGACATGTCTTCTTTGTTGGTTGTCCTGCAATTTGATTGGATGAATGCTGTGTGATGAAAACAAAGTAGATCTAATTTGATTGGCTGTTGTACTGAGAGCACACCAGCTGACACACGCAACGCTGATAGACAAGTACACAATGAAAAATACGGAGCGCTCCCGAATAACTTTTTCATCTTTGGGTTTTGGGGAAAGTAGCAAGTCATGTCAAGTCATGTCAATTCAAAAGGCTCAAGTCCAAGTGAAGTCACAAGTCATTGATGTTAAAGTCAAAGTTGCAAGTCTTTTTACATTTTGTCAAGTCGAGTCTAAAGTCATCAAATTCATGACTCGAGTCTGACTCGAGTCCAAGTCATGTGACTCGAGTCCACACCTCTGGTGAGTAGTTCTTTGAGGTTTGTACTTTCATAGGCACCGACCAAATTTTGTCAGTAGTATGGGGTACTGATTCGAATAAAATTTCATTAATTGATTCATTCATTCATTAGCAACTTTACATGGCGATTTCAACACCTTGAAAAATTTGGTAGTCGGAACTACAACTAAAATGCACGTTACAATCAAACAGCTAGTGTGTATTAGGGTGTATATTGTAGCGTCCCGGAAGAGTTAGTGCTGCAAGGGGTTCTGGGTATTTGTTCTGTTGTGTCATTCTTGTTTGGTGTGGGTTCACAGTGTGGCGCATATTTGTAACAGTGTTAAAGTTGTTTATACGGCCACCCTCAGTGTGACCTGTATGGCTGTTGATCAAGTATGCGTCGCATTCACTTTTGTGTGTGAAAAGCCGTAGATATCATGTGATTGGGACGGCACGCAAAGGCAGTGCCTTTAAGGTTTATTGGCGCTCTGTACTTCTCCCTACGTCCGTGTACCATTCCGTACAGAGGGGTTTTAAAAAGTCATAAATTTTACTTTTTGAAACCGATACCGATAATTTCCGATATTACATTTTAAAGCATTTATCGGCATCTCTAGTTACAAGTGACCCGCTATTGGCAGCCATGACTGCAATGTTTCTCTCCGGCCAGGTAGCGAATGCAATCACTGGTCCGGGGACTGGGGACCACTGGGCTGGAGGACCGGATGTGTCTTCCTCCCCCTCATGGCACATGACCAGCTGAGCAGAAGTGGTCTGATTGTTTTTGCACATTGCACCATCACTAACTGGTGTCTCTTGCTGTCGGTCTGGCCGCAGCCACATTTCAAGCAGCTCTCAGCATTCCGCCGGTATTGTGAAAAGTCATATCAGTGTGTGATGAGCACCAGAGCGTCTTTCTTCTGAAACCTGAGGAGGAAGGAAGTGGACAGTGGTGTTTAAAGGAAGATGACAGCTGACAGATGCATCGCTTTCGGGGGTCCCGATGCTTTTGGAGCGTTTGGATCAGAGGGCTGTGACTCACCATGCTCTTGTCATTTTCTCCAGCTGGGTCGCAGTCCTGAGGAGGTTTTTGATGCACATATTCGGGAAGTAGAAGAAAATGAGAAACAGTGGTTAACATGCGCAGACTGTATCGTCTTTCTCGGGCTTGAGAACTCACGTGTTTTGAGGTATTTTGTGATGAACCGTTTTAGTTCCCATGGGAATGAATGGTATCAACAACCATGCTTCGTTTTTTTTAGGGCTCTCACATGACGTGACCCACAGTTAATTTGGAAGAAAAGCCGGTTCTTTGTGTTTAATGTTCTTTTTTTTCCAGCTTCTGTGGATTTGCTACCGAGTAGAATGGCTTTATCAGTCTTGCTGGCCTGCTGGGGCAATAAAAACAACCTGCAGTGTTGGGCTTGTTGATTTATTCCAAGTCCCGCTCCTCTCTGGTTGGACCAACGGAGTAGGGAGGAGTTGATAACATTTTTTTGTTTTTTTTCTCAACAAATTCTGTTTCTCCCAGCGGCCACTCTCACCAGCTGGCCGTCTCGGACTCAGGAAAGAAGTGTGCTTTGTGATGGAGGGCAGCCTGCTGAGCCCACTCTAAACACACCCACAGGGCATCAGGAGAGTGGAGCTGGGAAACGAGAGGCCTGAGAGAAAACAGAGGCCTCAATACCGCAGCCAGTGACCCCCAACCTGATGCAAACGCTTTTGCATTATTGCACTGACATCTTAAAGGAGGAGTGATATCCCAGTCACAAGCTCGGATAGACCGCAGTGGGACTTTCTATTGGAAAGAGAATAGCACCTTTAGATGACAAACCTCTACCATGGTGGTATTTTTGTTAGTTCCTACAATCATCAGCGGGTGTTCCAACAAGAATTAGGCAGATTGCATTAAATGTCCTATTTTGTGAAAATTCAGCGCCTCTCCCGAAAACCTCCCGGGACAGATTTTCTCCCGAAAATCTCCCGAAATTCAGGCAGACCTGAGTGACGTGTCGACAGCCTGTTTTCACGTCCGCTTTCCCACAATATAAACAGCGTGCCTGCCCAATGACGTTATAACTGTAGAATGATGGAGGGCGAGTTCTTGGTTTCTTATGTGGGTTTATTGTTAGGCAGTTTCATTAACGTCCTCCCAGTGCGGTAACAACACACAACAACAGCAGTCACGTTTTCGTCTACCGTAACGTGACTGTTGTCGTAAACAGCAATGTTGTGACACTCTTAAACAGGACAATACTGCCATCTACTGTACATGCATATGTGACAATAACATCTAGGGCTTTTAGAGAGTGCAGTGCACAACTGCGCGCACAACAAGGAGACGAAGCAGAATGCATCATCAGAGAGGGTGTTCAGCATGGTTAGAAAAATAGTGACAGAGAATAGAACAAGGATGGACAATTCAACCCTTAACTCAACAATGAGTAGATGAGTGTTATGTGTCAATAAATGAACACTGAAATTCAAGTATTTCTCTTATTTATATATATATATATATATATATATATATATATATATATATATATATATATACATATATAGAATAAAATAAGTATATATATATATAGCTAGAATACACTGAAAGTCAAGTATTTCTTATATATATATATATATATATATATATATATATATATATATATATATATATATATATATATATATATATGAAATACTTGACTTGGTGAATCCGAACTGTAAATATACTCCTCCCCTCTTAACCACGCCCCCAACCACGCCCTTGCCCCACCCACCAACCACGCCCCCCCACCCCACCTCCCGAAATCGGAGGTCTCAAGGTTGGCAAGTATGGTGAAAACTCAGATTGCAGAAATCCATGTCTTGCAGCCTCCAATTCATGGCTAAAGTTTAATCTGTAACTGTGAGAATCGTGTCTTGTCAAACTTCTTAGTTCCATCAAATCAAATCAAATCAAGCTTTATTTACAGAGCGCTTTTCATACAATAAAAGAAATGCAACGCAAAGTGCTTTACAAAGTTAAAAACAATACCCCGGTGACCCATATTATCACATACGTACGCACGGACACAGATACCAAACATAAACACACAACATACACACACATGCAACTTTATGGACCAATGGTTGCATGGCTGAGTACAGAGGAGACATGTGAGTAAGCACTATCACAGGAGCCATCTGCACCAGGAGGTCATCAGACCATGGCCACCAGGACGCTGACACAAAAGCGCCCCCACAAGCACGGCCGATAACCCATGAGGCAGATGGCTCATCTGAGGAACGTTGGAAAATTGGAAAATAAAAATAATAAAACTTGTAAAATAGTAAGAACCATGTGTAGGGATAAAGAATAAAATACAAGTAAGACTTATGAAGATTAATAGAAAGAAAAAAAAAAAAGTTTTATATATATATATATATATATATATATATATATATATATACAATATATATATATATATATATATGTATATATATATATATATATATATATATTTATATATGTATGTATATATATGTATATGTATATGTATATATATATATATATATATATATATATATATATACAATATATATATATATATATATATATTTATATATGTATGTATATATATGTATATGTATATGTGTATATATATATATGTATATATATATATATGTATGTATATGTATATATATATGTATATGTATATATATACATGTATATGAATATATATGTATATACATATATATATGTGTATGTGTATATATATACATATATATACATATGTGTATACATACATATATATATATGTATGTATGTATATATATATATATATATATATATATACATATATATATGTATGTATGTATATATATATATATATATATATATATGTATGTACATACATATGTATGTATGTATATATATATATATATATATATATATATATATATATATATATATATATACCTCAGCCTCCTCATGCTCTCTCAGGGAGAGCATGTCCCAAATTCCAAGCTGCTGTTTTGAGGCATTTAAAAAAAAAAAAAGCACTTTGTGACTTCAATAATAAATATGGCAGTGCCGTGTTGGCATTTTTTCCCATAACTTGAGTTGATTTATTTTGGAAAACCTTGTTACATTGTTTAATGCATCCAGCGGGGCATCACAACAAAATTAGGCATAATAATGTGTTAATTCCACGACTATATATATCGGTATCGGTTGATATCGGTATCGGTAATTAAGAGTTGGACAATATCGGAATATCGGCAAAAAAGCCATTATCGGACATCTCTAGTTTGGGGTCATTGTCCTGTTGGAACATCCAACTTCGCCCAAGACCCAACCTTCGGGTAAACTTTTGACC